>NW_022321477.1:0-9935 GCF_002776525.5 Piliocolobus tephrosceles | reverse complement strand
AAAAAAAAAAAAAAAAAAAAAAGGGAAAACCCATTTTCTGTGGAGAAATTCAAGCCAGTTGCAGAAATTTGCATAATAAGGAGTCAAATTTTTTGTTTGTTTTTTGAGACAGAGTCTCCCTCTGTCACCCAGGCTGGAATGCAGTGGCCATGATCTCAGCTCACCTCGACCTCCCCTCCTGGGTTCAAGTGATTCTCCTGCCTCAGCCTCCTGAGTGGCTGGGATTACAGGTGCCTGACTCCACTCCCAGCTGATTTTTATATTTTTAGTAGAGACAGGGTTTCACCATGTTGGCCATGATGGTCTCGAACTCCTGACCTCAAGTGATCTGCCTGCCTCGGCCTCCCAAAGTGCTGGAATTACAGGCGTGAGCAAGGAGCCAAACGTTAGTCACCAAGACAATGAGAAAATGTCTCTAGGGTATGTCAGAGACATTCGTGGCAGCCCCTCCCATCACAGCCCTGGAGGCCTAGTAGGAAAAAATGTTTTTTTTTTTTTGTGCCTGGCCCAGGGCCCCCCTGCTATGTGCAGTCTAGGTAAGGACTTGGTGCCCTGTGTCCCAGCCACTCCAGCCGTGGCTAAAAGGGGCCAAGGTACAGCTTGGGTTGTGGCTTCAAAGAATGCAAGCCCTAAGCCTTGGCAGCTTCCATGTGATGTGGAGCCTCTGGGTGCACAGAGGTCAAGAATTGAGGTTTGGGAACCTCTGTCTAGATTTCAGACGATGTATGGAAATGCGTGGATGTCCAGGCAGGAGTTTGCTGCAGGGGTAGGGCCCTCATGGAGAACCTCTGCTAGGGCAGTGCAGAAGAAAAATGTGAGGTTGAAGCCCCCACAGAGTCCTCACTAGGGCACTGCCTAGTGGAGTGGTGAGAAAAGGGCCACTCCAGACCCCAGACTGGTAGATCCATCAACAGCTTGCTCTATGGCCCTGGAAGAGCCACAGACACTCAACTCCGGCCCATGAAAGCAGCCAAGAGTGGGGTAACCCTGCAAAGCCACAGGGCAGAGCCCAAGGTCATGGAAGCCCACTTTTGCATCAGTGTGACCTGGATGTGAGACATGGTGTCAAAGGAGATCATTTTGGAACTTCAAGGTTTAATGACTGCCCCACTGGATTTCAGACTTGCATGGGCCTTTAGTCCCTTCGTTTTGGCTAATTTCTCGAATTTCGAATGGCTGTATTTACCCAATCACTATACCACCATTGTATCTAGGAAGTAACTGACTGACTTTTGATTTTACAGAATCATAGGCAGAAGGGACTTGCTGTGTCTCAGATGAAACTTTGGACTGTGGACTTTTGAGTTAATGCTAAAAGGACTCTGGGGGACTGTTGAGAAGACATTATTGCTTTTGAAATATGAGGACATGAGATTTGGGAGGGGCCAGGGATGGAATGGTATTGTTTGGCTGTGTCCCCACCCAAATCTCATCTTGAATTATAGCTCTCATAATTTCCATGTGTTTTGGGAGGGATCTGGAGATAACTGCATCATGGGGGTAGTTTTTCCCCATACTTTTCTCCTGGTAGTGAATAAATCTCACAAGATCTGATGCCCTAGCAGAGGTTCTCCATGAGGACCCTGCCCCTGTGGCAAACTTTTGTCTGGGCATCCACGCATTTCCATACATCTTTTGAAATCTAGGCAGAGGTTCCCAAACTTCAGTTCTTGACTTCTGTGTGCTCATAGGCTCAACACCACATGGAAACTGCCAAGGTTTGTGGCTTCCAGCCTCTGAAGTCACAGCCTAAGCTGTATGTTGGCCCCTTTCTGCCACAGCTGGAGTGGCTGGGACACAGGGCACCAAGTCCCTAGGCCTGCACACAGCAAAGAGACCCTGGGCCCAGCCCTCAAAACCATTTTTTCCTCCTAGGCTTCTGGGTCTGTGATGGGAGGGGCCACCATGAAGACCTATGACATGTCCTGGAGACATTTTCCCCATTGTCTTGAGGAGTAACATTTGGCTCCTTGTTACTTATGCAGATTTCTGCAGCCAGCTTGAATATCTCCTCAAAAAAATGGATGTTTTCTTTTCTACTTCATTGTCAGGCTGCAAATTTTCTGAACTTTTGTACTCTGTTTCCCTTTTAAAACAAAATGCTTTTAACAGCACCTGTCACTTTTTGAATGCTTTGCTGCTTAGAAATTTCTTCCACCAGATACCCTAAATCATCTCTCTTGAGTTAAAAGTTCCACAATTCTCTAGGGCAGGGGCAAAATGCCACCAGTCTCTTTGCTAAAACATTTAACAAGAGTCACCTTTGCTCCAGTTCCCTACAAATTCCTCATCTTCATCTGAAATCACCTCTGCCTGAATTTTATTCTCCCTTCTACCTTCAGAATTACCCAGGGCTGCTGGATGGTAATGGCAGTCGGAACCACTGGAGCCAGGGAATTGATCCCTGGGACCCATTAGTCTACTTGGGAGACTGGTTCTGGACCCAGTGACCTATGTCTCCGGGAACAGTTTGACTTCCAGTGGTTTCCACCACAGGCTGGACAGGCTTGAGGTGGCTGCTTCTTGATGTCTGGGCAATCCCTTTTGAAGTGCCTTGGTTTGCCACATTGGTAGCAATTAGCAGATGCACCTTGAGGGTTCTGGATTTTATAGGCCTGTAATGCAGCCACTAAAACCTCTGTTTTTGTCTTATAGTTCCTCTCCTTCTCCTGGGCCTCCTCCAGGGTTTTATTGTAAAAGACTGAAGTAGCCACTTTGAAGAGGTTCTTTAGAAGAGGTTCTATTTGAACCTGTGGACAGTTTTTGCAATTTTCTTTTGATATTAGGGGCTGCCTGAGTAATAAATTTGTTTTTTAACATTAACTGTCTGTTAACAGAATCAGGAGGTAGGGAGGTGTTTTGTAAGCCTTTTCGTATGCACATCAGAAAGCATTTTTCCCCCCTGCTCATTTATAGAATTGTTGGGATTCCAATTGGAATTTTCAAGGGGTACTGCCTCCCTCCCTATTGGGAATGGAGGTTTTGCTATCTGCTCACCTTTCTTTCTTTTAGACTTCTTCCTTTAAGACTTTTAGACTAGTTATAGATGTTGTTATCTCCAAATGTTTCTGCTGCCTGTACGACTGCTTTTCCCCCCTCCAACAGTTAGGTTTTGGCTTAAAAGTAGCATAGCATCTTTTTAAGTTAGATTAAACACTTGGATTAAATTTTGGAAAGCCTCTATATATTAATTAGGGTTATTAGAGAACCTCCTCAGGTTCCCCTTTATTTGTTTAAGGTCCTGCAATGAGCAGGAACCTTGAACCCGAGTAGCACCATTGGGCATTTCCTGCAGGGGCAACAGCAAAGTTGGGAGTTTCTTGAGGGGCACTACCAGAGAAGCGAATGATCCGGCTATTGTGGGGCACGTAGGGCACCCAGAAGTTGTGTTTGAGGGTTCCCCAAGGGTTTGTTTACTTGACTCTGGGGAACCATCCTTTACAGGCTTGCCTGACGTGGCTGCCAAGAGGGTAGGGTTAACTGTACAATGCTTATAAAGATTTAGGTTATCTTGCAAGGCAAAGAAAACCTTTACACTGGGAACCTTGGACCATTTGCCCTTTTGCCTACAGAAAAGTTTTAGTTGTTGATAGTATAGAAATCAAGACTTTCCTCAGGCCAGGTTTGTTTGTTCCCAAGAAGGTAACAAGGCCACACCCTGTGTAATAGAATATACACCACTTTCTCTTTAGAGTCTTAGGGTTAAAGGAGTTCCAGTGATTTAGAATACACTCAAGGGGAGCACAGAATGCAGATGGTTTGTTACCCATCTAGAAAGAGTGGGAGACAAGGCATTCCTTAGTCCCCTTCCTCCCTTTGGCGTGACCAAGGGTGGAAGGAAATAGAGAAAAGGCGTTGCCCTTTTGCCTTTCTCCTCTTTCCTCCTCTCCTCTGGGTCCTGGCAACCATTATAGGTGCCACCCCATGGATACAAGTGTGACCTTTACTCATGGATCTGGAGGAGGTCGTAGGCAGGCTAGTCACACTTACCTGTGCAAGACCCTAGCTTTCTGCCCTGTTGGATTCTGAGACCCACTCAGCCCAAAGCCTCCCAAGGTATCCAATAGGCCTGGGAGAGATTATGTAGTAGTTGGACTTAGGCAAGACTCTTTAATGGAGAAAGTGTTTTAATGCCCTATTTGGCTTCCCTTGCTATGGCCCCAGTGAAAAACTGGAATCCCACAGAATGGGACTGATTAACCTCAAATGCAAAATTCTTTTTTGTTTAAATCCCAATGTTGTTGAATGCAGAACAGGCGCCTTAAAAGAACATGAGAACTGAATGGCTGCCCTTCCTTTGATGAGGACGGTATTGAAGCTAAAACCTGTTGTATTAGGATAGCTTCCTCCTGGCAGTTGAAAGCGGAGTTTTTTTGTTTACAAACAGGACATATTGCCTGATCACTGACAGAGGGATGTAAAAGGAAAAATAATTAGGAAACTAGAAGTGTGGCCAACAGGGCTGACAGAAAATCCTATTCCACTAGGTGGCGCCGTAGGGTTGCAAATGTTAGGTAAAAACTCGACTCCAAATTTTTTCCAGGCAAAAGTTAAGAGAGGTTTGGGGTTTGATAGGATGTCTACATAGCATGCTCCCTACCCCCATGCAACCAGCATAAGAAAATTACCTTGTCTTATAAAGGAACTGTTTAAAGTTATTGAACAATGCTGAACTTTTATATGAGAGAAAAAAGAACCAAATGGAGAAGAGGATATTCACTCAGGTTGAAATATCCTCCCATATGTTACCATGAATATTTATTATTGAGGGATAGAAGGGACCTTACTAGGTAAAAATTTAGACTAAAATATTGAATTCCCTGCTTCTAGGAAGTTACAAAAACAGTAACTTTTTGAATTACATTCCTAAGACACTAACTTTACCCAGCAAGATCTCAGCATTCTGTGCTTCTCAATATCCTACCCTTTCCCCTTTAAATTTGGAGCCCTCAAAGTCATCTTTGGAGAAAGGCATAGGCCTGTCTCCTGGGCACATCCTTAACTTTGGCAAATAAATCTAAAATGATTGAGATTTGTCTTGTTACTTTTTTGATTGACATCTGGTAACCACAAAGGGACCTGAGTGAAAGTGGCCGGGCCTGGGGCAGTTTTGCCTTTCAGTACGTGGTACTGGCTCAGGCACCTTGTAGCCCGAACCAGCAAGACAATCTGCTGAAGTCTGGGCCCTCTTTCCTCCAGGGATCCCTGATCTTCCAACGTTTCTCAGTTGGGGGGGGGGGGGTCTGAGGTTTATTTGCTGTTTAAAAAAAAAATCCCTTTTTGTGGGAGTTTCTCCACTGGCTTCCATCATGGAAGGTGAGTTCATCTGCTTCTGCATTGGCAGAGAGCACTCTCCAGCTTGGGCCCCATCCCTGGGTGAGAAACTGGTTTGGAATTCTGTCTTGCAAATTTAAATGACGAAATGACGAAAATTAGCACTAACAACCAGCTGGTGCTAACTTCCAACTTATACTTGGAGTGCTCAGAAACTGTATATTTTGTGGATCATTGTTAGTTTTGCTTAACTATTTTTGTTGCTTGTCTCTGCTTTGTGTGTGCGTGTATGTGTATCTCTTTCGGTTCTTTCCCCAATCAGATCTGACCAACTCTGAACCCTCTGGCTCATGAGTGTGGAATCTTCCATGCTGAAGAAATAGAGCACCTTGCTCCCCTCAGCCTCTCAGGGCATTCTCAGACAACTGAGAGTCACCTGAGGGTGTCCGGGAGAAACACTCCCTAAGATGTGCAGCAGCTCCAAATAGGTTTCCTCTTTCAGAAGAGCATATTTAGGGTCTCATCTCAGCCAGCAGGTGCATATAAGGAACTGACCCCTCCTGCAACTTCAGCCCCTGACACACCTGTGCCAGGTAGCCGTGACAGGGGTAGACCAAACTGGTTCAGGAGGTAACGGCCTGGAAAAGCTAGGTCTGCAAGCAGCACATTTTGGGGGGACACATGTCCTGACTTCATCAAATCTGAAGAGGAGCTCTAAATTATGGGGAACAAGTCCTCTAAGACCCCAGCAGCTGCAGAACACAAAATCCCCGCTTTAGAAACTCTGGCCGGCTATATGCCAAATACTTACGGCAAATTATCATGCAAATATTTAAATAAGTGGACCGCTATAACTAAAGCAGATTCTAAGTTACAATGACCTAAATGGGGATCTTTTGAGATGCCCTAATTAGCGTAACTGAGAACTAGGGTGGAAAATGCAGGCACAACAAATAAGCAACCAGAATGGGAGAGTTATTTTCAGTGGTATCTGGAGAGTAGCAAAAGGAGTGCAGACCACCTCATCTCCCTATAGGAGGCAAACAAGCAACTTAGAAATGCTCATCAAGAACCCGCTAATCTTTTCCCTCTCTTAAAGAAATCCTTGAAATCCCTTATTCCTAGCTGGCACCTCCACCTACACTCCCACTCTACCCTGACCGCTCTGAACTAACTTCCCCAGACCAGATCTGTCCCACTTTTCTCCTGCATGTTTAACATGCCCAACAAGGCAGTCAGGACTCGGACTTCAAGGGCCCCAGCTGCTGCTGATTCCCCGACAGCCCCAGTGGCAGCGTCTCACCTGGAAGATGTGGAAAAGGGGACCCTGCGGGGACTTCTCTCATGATCGCCCCATTCTGGGAACAACTGGTGACAGGTAGGGGACCCCAGCGATTGTCTACCAACCTTGGTCAAAGGCTGAATTATGAGGCATAAAGAATTTCCTGATCCCCAGAAAGATCCAATCAGGTTTGCCCAAGAGTTTGAGCTCATTATTAGAACCCAGGACCCAGGTCATTCCGACCTTTATCAGCTGGTCCACATGTTGGTCTCAGAAGCTACAGCGAAAGAACGGCTAGAAAAAGCACAACGGTCAGACCCTGTAACAGATTTGACCCCTGAATGCCCAGTATAGCCACAACAACCAGCCCCCACCAAATCCAGAAGACAGGCGTAAAGATGCATAGGAACAAGCAATGACTGTTAAATAGTATTCCTTCAGTGTTCCAAAGGGTTGTGGATTGGAAAAAAATCCAGCAATGCTGCCAGAACCCAAATGCATTCGTTTAGATTGTTTTACATGTTTTGATAAAACTTTTAGACAATATTGTGGGATGTCAGCTGATTGTTTTGAAAACAATAAAAATGATACATTATTAAATGCAAATTTATTAAACAGACTAGATGATGATTTAGCCATGCTTGTAAAATGCCACATGATAAATTGGGCCATAGCTAGAACTAATGAACTACTTAACTTAGCTGACCAATTATCCCACACTATGATAAAAAAGGAAAACCAGAAGATTGCTAGATTTATGCATGTACAGCTAAAGCAATTAACTTCTAAACCTATCAGCCCCAGAAAGATTTTTAAGCTCTCTAGATCTGAGAACCCTTGCCTCCCAGTCTGTTGCTGCTGTAAAAGTCCAGGACCCCTTAAAAGGGATTGCCTTAGGCTGAAATGAAAGAAAAGGCAGGAAAATGCAACTCAGGAAGACTAGGGGTGCTCCGAGGAAGTACAGGAGTCTTATATCTCCAAATATTCTACCCTGACAAAAAAAAACTGGGGGAGATTAATATAATAACCATGAGCTGACAACCGCCTTTATCGACACAGGCATGGCTATATCTCTGATAAATCCCAGCTTATTTAGAAACCCCATTCCTCGGAGTAATAAAAAAGTTAACATTGTGGGTATGTCTAGTAAAACAATCTTAAACCTATACCTTCCCGTTTCATTGAGTTCCGCTCCCCCACCACAGGCTCTAAGTGTGACACGCTCAGTAGGACCCACATGTTTCTTATATGCCCTACGTCCCTTGTCAATCTTTTGGGCCATGATCTCCTCAACATCCATGATGCCTTTTTCATCATATATCTTTTTCATCCATATATCTTTTTCATCAAAAGGTGAACTCTTTTTAAGAATTGGAGCCAGAGGACCAAAAATAGCACATTAAAAAAAAGTCCTGAGAGTGTACCACAATTTACTCCCAGTAATGTTAACACACCATCTTGTGACCAGGAAAATGAAATGGAGAGAGAGGAAGAAATATTAAGGGAGAAGAGAAGACACTGGAATAAAGAGTAGGAAATGATAAAACTCCTCTTAGCTTCCCCAATTTTCCTGTTAACACCAGAAGCAGAACCCTTGCTCAACGATGTCCCTTCCACTTACAGTCTCAGTCAAATACAGATATAGAGGAAATACTCTCAGCCACTCCAATAAAGGTAGAGATAAACCCGAGAAACCAAGAAACCCCTACTCAACCTCCAACAGTATCCTCTACGATACTGTAGAGGAAGCCATAGACGGAATCGCCCCTATAAGATTGTCTGAAAAGGGGACTCACTATTCCCTACACGAGCCCTACATTCCCTGTAAAGAAACCAAGTGGGAGAGGATGAGATTTGTACAGGACTTGAGGGCAATCAATAATATCATAATACCCAGACACCCAATAGTACCAACCCACATGTCCTATCAGCTATACCCACTACCAGCCAGTATTTCTCAGTGGCAGATCTCTGCCGTGCCTTCTTTAGTACTCCTGTAGATCCAGACAGCCGGTATTGGTTTATCTTTACTTGGAAAGAAGGGCAATATATGTGGACTGTAATGCCTCAAGGGTATACAGAAAGTCCCACTTACTTTTCTCAAATATTAAAAGCTGATTTAGAGCTGGGCATGGTGGCTCATGCCTGTAATCCCAGCACTTTGGGAGGCTGAGGCGGGCGGATCACCTGAGGTTGGGAGTTCGAGACCAGCCTGACCAACATGGAGAAATCCCATCTCTACTAAAAATACAAAATTAGCCGGGTGTGGTGGCACATGCCTGTAATCCCAGCTACTAGGGAGGCTGAGGCAGGAGATTCGCTTGAACCTGAGAGGTGGAGGTTGCTGTGAGCCGAGATTGTGCCATTGCACTCCAACCTGGGCAACAAGAGCAAAACTCCGTCTCAAAAAAAAAAAAAAAAAGCTGATTTAGAGGATTTAATTTTTCCCCAGGGCTCAACACTCATTCAGTATGGAGACGACCTTCTCCTTTGTTCAGACACACCATCTTCCTCCCATGAAGATAGTCTATATTTACTCAAACAGCCACCAAGGGACACAAAGTGTCCGAAGACAAACTTCAGCTATGCTTGCTGCAAGTTAAGTATTTGGGGGCATATTATCTCAGTCAAAGGACTGAGAATTAACCCTGACACAGTGAGAGGAATTTTAGCTTTCCCAATGCTTGTCACTAATAAACAATTTAGAGCATTTTGGTCCTGGCTGGCTATTGTAGAAACTGGATATGAAATTCTTTATGACTCAATCTCTGTATGCATACTTAAAAAATAAACAACCCGATCCTGTCTTGTGGAGTCCTGAGGGACAATCAGCTGTACAACAAATAAAGGAAATTCTAACTAATGCCCCAGCCTTAGGGCACCCAAACTACAAACTGCCTTTCTCCCTTTTCACACACGAAACTGGAGGTACTGCCTCCAGGGTACTGATCCAGAAGCATGGTGATCATCAGAGACCGCTAGGCTGTTACAGCCAACACCTGGACCCGGTGGCGCGAGGGTTGCCTCCTTGTGTGAGAGCAATAGCAACCATGGCCCTTCCGTAGTCTGTTGGAGAAATAATTACGTGTTCCCCCCTTACCATTTCTGTGCCACATTCTCTTGAGACCCTTCTAAACTCTCATCATACTCAACGTGTGTCTGTCAACCGGTTAGCTTCTTATCAAATTTTGCTTGTACCATCTTCCAATATTACTACTTCCCAGTATAATAATCTTAATCCGGCCACTCTCTTGCCAGGCCCTTCCCACAAGACCCCTCGTGACTGTGTTCTGATGACTGACTGACTTCTCACCTCCAGAACAGACCTACAAGAGATGCCACTGGATAATGCTAAACTAGAATGGTATACAGATGGCTC
>NW_022321476.1:0-2349 GCF_002776525.5 Piliocolobus tephrosceles | reverse complement strand
TTTATTTTATTATTATTATACTTTAAGTTCTAGGGTACATGTGCATAACGTGCAGGTTTGTTACATATGTATACTTGTGCCATGTTGGTGTGCTGCACCCATCAACTTGTCAGCATCCATCAACTCATCAGCACCCATCAACTCATCATTTATGTCAGGTAAAACTTCCAATGCAATCCCTCCCCACTCTGCCCTCCCCATGATAGGCCCTGGTGTGTGATGTTCCCCTTCCCGAGTCCAACAGATCTCATTGTTCAGTTCCCATCTATGAGTGAGAACATGCGGTGCTTGGTTTTCTGTTCTTGCGATAGTTTGCTGGGAATGATGGTTTCCAGCTGCATCCATGTCCCTACAAGGGACACAAACTCATCCTTTTTTATGGCTGCATAATATTCCATGGTGTATATGTGCCACATTTTCTTAATCCAGTCTGTCACTGATGGACATTTGGGTTGATTCCAAGTCTTTGCTATTGTGAATATTGCTGCAATAAACATACGTGTGCATGTGTCTTTATGGCAGCATGATTTATAATCCTTTGGGTATATACCCACTAATGGGATAGCTGGGTCATATGGTACTTCTAGTTCTAGATCCTTGAGGAATCACCATACTGTTTTCCATAATGGTTGAAGTAGTTTACAATCCCACCAACAGTGTAACAGTGTTCCCATTTCTCCACATCCTCTCCAGCACCTGTTGTTTCCTGACTTTTTAATGATTGCCATCTAACTGGTGTGAGATGGTATCTCATTGTGGTTTTGATTTGCATTTCTCTGATGGCCAGTGATGATGAGCATTTTTTCCTGTGTCTGTTGGCTGTATGAATGTTTTCTTTTGAGAAATGTCTGTTCATATCCTTTGCCCACTTTTTGATGGGATTGTTTTTTTCTTGTATATTTGTTTGAGTACTTTGTAGGTTCTGGATATTAGCCCTTTGTCTGAAGAGTAGATTGCAAAAATTTTCTCCCATTCTGTGGGCTGCATGTTCACTCTGATGGTAGTTTCTTTTGCTGTGCAGAAGCTCTTTAGTTTAAATAGATCCCATTTGTCAATTTTTGCTTTTGTTGCCATTGCTTTTGGTGTTTTAGACATGAAGTCCTTGCCCATGCCTATGTCCTGAATAGTATTACCTAGGTTTTCTTCTAAGGTTTTTATGGTTTTAGGTCTAACATTTAAGTCTCTAATCCATCTTGAATTAATTTTTGTATAAGGAGTAAGGAAAGGGTCCAGTTTCAGCTTTCTACTTATGGCTAGCCAATTTTCCCAGCACCATTTATTAAATAGGGAATCCTTTCCCCATTTCTTGTTTCTCTCAGGTTTGTCAAAGATCAGATGGCTGTAGATGTGTGGTATTATTTCTGAGGACTCTGTTCTGTTCCATTGGTCTATATCTCCGTTTTGGTACTCTGTTTTGGTACCATGCTGTTTTGGTTACTGTAGCCTTGTAGTATAGTTTGAAGTCAGGTAGTGTGATGCCTCCAGCTTTGTTCTTTTGACTTAGGATTATCTTGGCAATGCGGGCACTTTTTTGGTTCCATATGAACTTTAAAGCAGTTTTTTCCAATTCTGTGAAGAAAGTCATTGGTAGCTTGATGAGAATGGCATTGAATCTACAAATGACCTTGGGCAGTTGGACATTTTCATGATATTGATTCTTCCTATCCATGAGCATGGTATGTTCATCCACTTGTTTGTGTCCTCTTTTATTTCACTGAGCAGTGGTTTGTAGTTCTCCTTGAAGAGGTCCTTTACCTCCCTTGTAAGTTGTATTCCTAGGTATTTTATTCTCTTTGAAGCAATTGTGAATGGAAGTTCATTCCTGATTTGGCTCTCTGTTTGACTGTTACTGGTGTATAAGAATGCTTGTGATTTTTGCACATTAATTTTGTATCCTGAGACTTTGCTGAAGTTGCTTATCAGCTTAAGGAGATTTTGGGCTGAGACAATGGGGTTTTCTAAATATACAATCATGTCATCTGCAAACAGGGACAATTTGACTTCTTCTTTTCCTAATTGAGTACCTTTATTTCTTTCTCTTGCCTGATTGCCCTAGCCAGAACTTCCAACACTATGTTGAATAGGAGTGGTGAGAGACAGCATCCCTGTCTGTGGCAGTTTTCAAAGGGAATTTTTCCAGTTTTTCCCCATTCAGTATGATATTGGCTGTGGGTTTGTCATAAATAGCTCTTATTATTTTGAGATACATTCCATCAATACCGAATTTATTGAGCGTTTTTAGCATGAAGGGCTGTTGAATTTTGTCAAAGGCCTTTTCTGCATCTATTGAGATAATCATGTGGTTGTTGTCTTTGGTTCTGTTGATATGCTGGATTACATTTATTGATT
>NW_022321475.1:0-2252 GCF_002776525.5 Piliocolobus tephrosceles | reverse complement strand
GCATTTATTAAGAACTTACTCAGGCATGAGGGCTCATATATGTAATCCCAGCTATTGGGGAGGCTGAGATGGGAGGATGGCTTGAGGCCAGAAGTTAGAGACCAGTCAGGGCAACCCCTTCTCAAAAAAAAATAAAAAAGAAAGAGAGAGTGCTTAGAAACTAAATAGGAAAGTTTTGAGTTTCAAGTCAGTGACAAGTAGAAAAGATTTTTAAAAAGCAAAGAAAACAAAATATAAGGAAAAGGAATATGAGAAAATTAAAAATAAAAGTGAATAATAATAGGCCAGTCACTGTGGCTCTTTCCTGTAATGCCAGCACTTTTGGGAGGTCAAGTTGGGCAGATCACCTGAAGACAGGAGTTAGAGATGATCTTGGCCAACATGGTGAAACCCCATCTCTTTGAAAAATACAAAAATTAGACGGGCGCAGTGGTGCACACCTGTCATCCCAGCTACTCAGGAGGCTGAGGCAGGAGAATCCCTTGAACCCAGGAGGCAGAGGTTGCAGTGAGCCAAGATTGTGCCACTGCACTCCACCCTGGGCAACAAGAGCGAGACTCCGTTCAAAAAAAGAGAATAGAAGAAGCTACTGCATGATGTCAGTTGCCAAACCTGCCACGGGTCCTCTCTTTTTAGAAACACTAGATAGATTCCCCCCAGTGAGCTCTGGTAAGACACTAGATAGATCCCCCCAGTGGAAACCCATCCTCACCAACAACCCACTGAGCCCTAGGCCCTGTCATCCCTCACCTCCACCTTCTCCCTGCCTTCTCTCTTCTCTCCTCTGAGCCCCCAGGCCTTTCCCATTTTGAGGGAGGTCCTCTGAAGAATATTGCCCACACCTGAGTGTGAGAAGCCTATGTCCGTTCATCCCTGAGAGGTCTTAAAAAAGTAAAAATAAATTCTTAAAAAAGCCTCTGTCTGCCTCTCCACAAGCCCCAGGTGCTCTTACATCTGTGAGTGTCCAACAGAAAACCTGGATACCGGAATCCTAGTGTCTTAGTCCATTCAGCTGCTATAGCAAAAATACTACCGGCTAGGCTAGGTGCAATGGCCCACACCTATAATCCCAGCACTTTGGGAGGCCGAGGTGGGTGGATCACTTGAGGCCAGGAGTTTGAGACCAGCCTGGCCAACATGGTGAAACCCTGTCTCTACTAAAAATATAAAAATTAGCCGAGCTTTGTGGTGCACACCTAGAATGTCAGCTACTTGGGAGTCTGAGACACGAGAATCACAGGAACACAGGAGGCAGAGGTTGCAGTGAGCCAAGATTGCACCACTGCACTCCAGTTTGGGTCGCAGAGTGAGACCCTGCCTCATAAATAAATAAATTAAATTAATAAATAAGTAAAATTACTGGTTAGTCCGGAAATGGTGGCTCATGCCTTTAATCCCAGCACTTTTGCAGACCGAGGTGGGCCTCCTGAGCTTAAGCCAAGGAGTTCGAGACCAACCGAGGCAGCATGGAGAAATGCCATCTCTACAAACAAATACAAAAATGATTTGGATATGGTGGCACACACCTGTAGTCTCAGTTACTCAGGAGGCTGAGGCTGGCAAATCAGTGAGCCTGGACAGTCAAGGCTGCAGTGAGTGGTGATTGTACCACTACACTGCAGCCTGGGCAGCACAGCAAGACCCTATCTCAAAAAAATATAGAGTTTCCTCTACTGATATAAAACTTAAACAAAATACTACAGGTTGATATTATAAACTAGGTGCCTTATAATGACAGAAATATATTGTTTATAATTCTGGAGGTTTGGACATTGAGGATCGGTGCCAGCAGATTTGGTGTCTGGCAAGACTTGTTCTCTGGTTAACAGTTGGCAACGTTTTGCTGGGGGCAGTGGCTCACACCAGTAATGCCAGCACTTTTGGGAGGCCAAGGTTGGGGGATGACCTGAGGTCAGGAGTTCAAGACCGGCGTGGCCAATATGGTGAAACCCCATCTCTACTAAAAATACAAAAATTAGACAGGCATGGTGGCAGGCTCCTGTAATCCCAGCTACTCAGGAGGCTGAGGCAGGAGAATCCCTTGATCCCGGGTAGCGGAGGTTGCAATGAACCAAGATCACAGCACTACACTCCAGCCTGGGCAACAATGCGCGACCCGTCTCAAAACAACCAGCCAACCAACCAAACAAACAAAAACAAGCCACCCATTCAACTATCGATGTCCTGCAGAGGTGACTCACCCCGCTTTTGTAAGAAGCAAGACTGGGCTTGTCCATAGGCCCCTGAGCCTG
>NW_022321474.1:0-1315 GCF_002776525.5 Piliocolobus tephrosceles | reverse complement strand
TGGATGGCCACCTCCCCCTTGCACCATTATTTGAAACAAATCCCAGACATCATATGATCTGTACATTTTTCATCATGTCCTACTAAAAGAAAAGAAACATATATATGTACTTGTATATTTCCACAACATAATATGTTCTCAATTTAATCAAATATATAGTCAAATGTTCTTTAGCATTTATAAATGATACTTGTATTAATACAAGTTTTTAAAAAATAAATCAGGATTAAATAAAGTTCATACTTTGCAAATTGGTAGTTTTTTGTTTTTTGTTTTTTTTGAGATGGAATCTCACTCTGTCACCCAGGCTCACTGCAACCTACATCTCCAGGTTCAAGGGATCCTCATGCCTCAGCCTCCCAAGTAGCTGGAATTATAGGCATGCGCCACCACACATGGGTAATTTTTCTATTTTTAGTAGAGACAGGGTTTCACATGTTGACTGGGCTGGTTTTGCACTCCCGACCTCAGGTGATCCACCCACCTTGACCTCCCAAAGTGATGGGATTACAGATGTGAGCCTCCATGCCTGGCCAATTCTCTTGGTTTTATACTTAGGAGTGGAATTGCTAAGTCATATGGCAGCTCTATCTTTAATCTCAGAAAAACTGCCAGACTGTTTTCCAAAGCAGCTGCACCATTTTACCTTCCCAACGGCAATGTATGAAAGTTCTAAGTTTTCAACATCCTTACCAACACTTCTTATTATGTGTCATTTTTATGTGCTTCTTGAATCTCCTTCAGTCTTCAGATTTACCCTCTACCTCTCTTTTATTTTCTTTCTAAATTTTGTTGCATGTTGAAGAGAACACTTTATTTGTTCTGGAGAGGATCCCACCATTTAGGTTTTGCTGATTGCATCCCAGTGGTGTCCTGTAACTGTTCTTCTGTCTCCTGTCTTCCCTCTAAACTTGTATTTATATTCTAGAGGCATAATCAGATTTGGGTGTTAAGTTTTATTTTGTTTTGTTTTTTGAAGGGCTACCCTCCCTCCCTGATCCCCACAGCAGATAGGCTGCTTTTTTTTTTTTTTTTTTTTTTGAGACCGGTTCTCACTCTGTCACCCAGGCTGGAGTGCAGTGACCCGATCACGGCTCAATGTAGCCTCAACCTCCCAGGCCATACAATCTTTCCACCTCAGCTTGCCAAATAGCTGGGACTATAGGCATGCACTACCTCGCCCAGCTAATTTATTTTCTTGATTTTTTTGCAGAGACAGAGTCCCACTAGGGTCCCCAAGCCAGCCACTGTGCTTTGTATGTCCCAGCCACAGCCATACTTCTCTCTTGTAGCTCTTTTCACCAACATCACTCAT
>NW_022321473.1:0-1463 GCF_002776525.5 Piliocolobus tephrosceles | reverse complement strand
ACCTCCACCTGCCTTCTCTCTTCTCTCCTCTGAGCCCCCAGGCCTTTCCCACTTTGAGGGAGGTGTTCGAAGAATGTTGGCCACACCTGAGTGTGAGAAGCCTATGTCTGTTCATCCCTGAGAGGTCTGAAAAAATAAAAATAAATTCTAAAAAAGCCTCTATCTGCCTCTCTACAAGCCCCAAGTGATATCTGTGAGTGGCCAAAAGGAAACCTGGATACCAGAATCCTAGTGTCTTAGTCCTTTCAGTTGCTATAGCAAAAATACTACGGGCTAGGCTGGGTGCAATGGCCCACACCTATAATCCCAGCACTTTGGGAGGCCGAGGGGGGTGGATCACTTGAGGCCAGGAGTTTGAGACCAGCCTGGCCAACATGGTGAAACCCTGTCTCTACTAAAAATACAAAAAATTAGCCGGGCTTTGTGGTGCACACTTAGAATGTCAGCTACTTGGGAGGCTGAGACATGAAAATCACTTGAACCCAGGAGGCAGAGGTTGCAGTGAGCCGAGATTTTACCACTGTGGTCCAGTCTGGGTGGCAGAGAGAGACCCTGCCTCAAAAATAAGTAAATAAATAAATAAATATTACCAGTTAGGCCGGGTGCGGTGGCTCATGCTTGTAATCCCAGCACTAACGGAGGCTGAGGTGGGCCTCCTGAGCTTGAGCCCAGGAGTTTGAGACCAACCTAGGCAGCATGGAGAAATGCCATCTCTACAAACAAATACAAAAATTATTTGGATGTGGTGGCACACACCTGTAGTCTCAGTTACTCAGGTGGCTGAGGCAGGCAAATCACTGAGGTCAGGCCACAGTGAGTAGTGATAGTACCACTACACTCCAGCCTGGGCAACACAGCAAGACCCTGTCTCAAAAAAATAGTTTCCTCTACTGATATAAAACTTACATAAAATACTACAGGTTACTATTATAAACTGGGTGCCTTATAACAAAAGAAATGCACTGTTTACAGTTCTGGAGGCTTGGACATCGAGGATTAAGGTGCCAGCAGATTTAGTGTCTGGCAAGAACTTGTTCTCCGGTTAATAGATGGCAACCTTGGGCTGGCTGTGGTGCTCACATCTGTAATGCCAGCACTTTTGGGAGGCCAAGGTGGGGGGATGACCTGAGGTCAGGAGTTCAAGACCAGCCTGGCCAACATGGTGAAACCCCATCTCCACTAAAAATACAAAAATTAGACAGGCATGGTGGCAGGCGACTATAATCCCAGCTACTCAGGAGGCTGAGACAGGAGAATGGCTTGATCCCGGGAGGCGGAGGTTGCAGTGCGCTGAGATCACAGCACTACACTCTAGCCTGGGCAACAGCGCAAGACACCACCTCAAAAAAAAAAAAAAAAAAATTAAAACAAGCCACCCACCCAACTATCGATGTCCTGCAGAGGTGACTCACCCCACTTTTGTAAGAAGCAAGACTGGGCTTGTCCATAGGCCCCTGAGCCTG
>NW_022321472.1:0-2252 GCF_002776525.5 Piliocolobus tephrosceles | reverse complement strand
CAGGCTCAGGGGCCTATGGACAAGCCCAGTCTTGCTTCTTACAAAAGCGGGGTGAGTCACCTCTGCAGGACATCGATAGTTGAATGGGTGGCTTGTTTTTGTTTGTTTGGTTGGTTGGCTGGTTGTTTTGAGACGGGTCGCGCATTGTTGCCCAGGCTGGAGTGTAGTGCTGTGATCTTGGTTCATTGCAACCTCCGCTACCCGGGATCAAGGGATTCTCCTGCCTCAGCCTCCTGAGTAGCTGGGATTACAGGAGCCTGCCACCATGCCTGTCTAATTTTTGTATTTTTAGTAGAGATGGGGTTTCACCATATTGGCCACGCCGGTCTTGAACTCCTGACCTCAGGTCATCCCCCAACCTTGGCCTCCCAAAAGTGCTGGCATTACTGGTGTGAGCCACTGCCCCCAGCAAAACGTTGCCAACTGTTAACCAGAGAACAAGTCTTGCCAGACACCAAATCTGCTGGCACCGATCCTCAATGTCCAAACCTCCAGAATTATAAACAATATATTTCTGTCATTATAAGGCACCTAGTTTATAATATCAACCTGTAGTATTTTGTTTAAGTTTTATATCAGTAGAGGAAACTCTATATTTTTTTGAGATAGGGTCTTGCTGTGCTGCCCAGGCTGCAGTGTAGTGGTACAATCACCACTCACTGCAGCCTTGACTGTCCAGGCTCACTGATTTGCCAGCCTCAGCCTCCTGAGTAACTGAGACTACAGGTGTGTGCCACCATATCCAAATCATTTTTGTATTTGTTTGTAGAGATGGCATTTCTCCATGCTGCCTCGGTTGGTCTCGAACTCCTTGGCTTAAGCTCAGGAGGCCCACCTCGGTCTGCAAAAGTGCTGGGATTAAAGGCATGAGCCACCATTTCCGGACTAACCAGTAATTTTACTTATTTATTAATTTAATTTATTTATTTATGAGGCAGGGTCTCACTCTGCGACCCAAACTGGAGTGCAGTGGTGCAATCTTGGCTCACTGCAACCTCTGCCTCCTGTGTTCCTGTGATTCTCGTGTCTCAGACTCCCAAGTAGCTGACATTCTAGGTGTGCACCACAAAGCTCGGCTAATTTTTATATTTTTAGTAGAGACAGGGTTTCACCATGTTGGCCAGGCTGGTCTCAAACTCCTGGCCTCAAGTGATCCACCCACCTCGGCCTCCCAAAGTGCTGGGATTATAGGTGTGGGCCATTGCACCTAGCCTAGCCGGTAGTATTTTTGCTATAGCAGCTGAATGGACTAAGACACTAGGATTCCGGTATCCAGGTTTTCTGTTGGACACTCACAGATGTAAGAGCACCTGGGGCTTGTGGAGAGGCAGACAGAGGCTTTTTTAAGAATTTATTTTTACTTTTTTAAGACCTCTCAGGGATGAACGGACATAGGCTTCTCACACTCAGGTGTGGGCAATATTCTTCAGAGGACCTCCCTCAAAATGGGAAAGGCCTGGGGGCTCAGAGGAGAGAAGAGAGAAGGCAGGGAGAAGGTGGAGGTGAGGGATGACAGGGCCTAGGGCTCAGTGGGTTGTTGGTGAGGATGGGTTTCCACTGGGGGGATCTATCTAGTGTCTTACCAGAGCTCACTGGGGGGAATCTATCTAGTGTTTCTAAAAAGAGAGGACCCGTGGCAGGTTTGGCAACTGACATCATGCAGTAGCTTCTTCTATTCTCTTTTTTTGAACGGAGTCTCGCTCTTGTTGCCCAGGGTGGAGTGCAGTGGCACAATCTTGGCTCACTGCAACCTCTGCCTCCTGGGTTCAAGGGATTCTCCTGCCTCAGCCTCCTGAGTAGCTGGGATGACAGGTGTGCACCACTGCGCCCGTCTAATTTTTGTATTTTTCAAAGAGATGGGGTTTCACCATGTTGGCCAAGATCATCTCTAACTCCTGTCTTCAGGTGATCTGCCCAACTTGACCTCCCAAAAGTGCTGGCATTACAGGAAAGAGCCACAGTGACTGGCCTATTATTATTCACTTTTATTTTTAATTTTCTCATATTCCTTTTCCTTATATTTTGTTTTCTTTGCTTTTTAAAAATCTTTTCTACTTGTCACTGACTTGAAACTCAAAACTTTCCTATTTAGTTTCTAAGCACTCTCTCTTTCTTTTTTATTTTTTTTTGAGAAGGGGTTGCCCTGACTGGTCTCTAACTTCTGGCCTCAAGCCATCCTCCCATCTCAGCCTCCCCAATAGCTGGGATTACATATATGAGCCCTCATGCCTGAGTAAGTTCTTAATAAATGC
>NW_022321471.1:0-1315 GCF_002776525.5 Piliocolobus tephrosceles | reverse complement strand
ATGAGTGATGTTGGTGAAAAGAGCTACAAGAGAGAAGTATGGCTGTGGCTGGGACATACAAAGCACAGTGGCTGGCTTGGGGACCCTAGTGGGACTCTGTCTCTGCAAAAAAATCAAGAAAATAAATTAGCTGGGCGAGGTAGTGCATGCCTATAGTCCCAGCTATTTGGCAAGCTGAGGTGGAAAGATTGTATGGCCTGGGAGGTTGAGGCTACATTGAGCCGTGATCGGGTCACTGCACTCCAGCCTGGGTGACAGAGTGAGAACCGGTCTCAAAAAAAAAAAAAAAAAAAAAAGCAGCCTATCTGCTGTGGGGATCAGGGAGGGAGGGTAGCCCTTCAAAAAACAAAACAAAATAAAACTTAACACCCAAATCTGATTATGCCTCTAGAATATAAATACAAGTTTAGAGGGAAGACAGGAGACAGAAGAACAGTTACAGGACACCACTGGGATGCAATCAGCAAAACCTAAATGGTGGGATCCTCTCCAGAACAAATAAAGTGTTCTCTTCAACATGCAACAAAATTTAGAAAGAAAATAAAAGAGAGGTAGAGGGTAAATCTGAAGACTGAAGGAGATTCAAGAAGCACATAAAAATGACACATAATAAGAAGTGTTGGTAAGGATGTTGAAAACTTAGAACTTTCATACATTGCCGTTGGGAAGGTAAAATGGTGCAGCTGCTTTGGAAAACAGTCTGGCAGTTTTTCTGAGATTAAAGATAGAGCTGCCATATGACTTAGCAATTCCACTCCTAAGTATAAAACCAAGAGAATTGGCCAGGCATGGAGGCTCACATCTGTAATCCCATCACTTTGGGAGGTCAAGGTGGGTGGATCACCTGAGGTCGGGAGTGCAAAACCAGCCCAGTCAACATGTGAAACCCTGTCTCTACTAAAAATAGAAAAATTACCCATGTGTGGTGGCGCATGCCTATAATTCCAGCTACTTGGGAGGCTGAGGCATGAGGATCCCTTGAACCTGGAGATGTAGGTTGCAGTGAGCCTGGGTGACAGAGTGAGATTCCATCTCAAAAAAAACAAAAAACAAAAAACTACCAATTTGCAAAGTATGAACTTTATTTAATCCTGATTTATTTTTTAAAAACTTGTATTAATACAAGTATCATTTATAAATGCTAAAGAACATTTGACTATATATTTGATTAAATTGAGAACATATTATGTTGTGGAAATATACAAGTACATATATATGTTTCTTTTCTTTTAGTAGGACATGATGAAAAATGTACAGATCATATGATGTCTGGGATTTGTTTCAAATAATGGTGCAAGGGGGAGGTGGCCATCCA
>NW_022321470.1:0-1463 GCF_002776525.5 Piliocolobus tephrosceles | reverse complement strand
CAGGCTCAGGGGCCTATGGACAAGCCCAGTCTTGCTTCTTACAAAAGTGGGGTGAGTCACCTCTGCAGGACATCGATAGTTGGGTGGGTGGCTTGTTTTAATTTTTTTTTTTTTTTTTTTGAGGTGGTGTCTTGCGCTGTTGCCCAGGCTAGAGTGTAGTGCTGTGATCTCAGCGCACTGCAACCTCCGCCTCCCGGGATCAAGCCATTCTCCTGTCTCAGCCTCCTGAGTAGCTGGGATTATAGTCGCCTGCCACCATGCCTGTCTAATTTTTGTATTTTTAGTGGAGATGGGGTTTCACCATGTTGGCCAGGCTGGTCTTGAACTCCTGACCTCAGGTCATCCCCCCACCTTGGCCTCCCAAAAGTGCTGGCATTACAGATGTGAGCACCACAGCCAGCCCAAGGTTGCCATCTATTAACCGGAGAACAAGTTCTTGCCAGACACTAAATCTGCTGGCACCTTAATCCTCGATGTCCAAGCCTCCAGAACTGTAAACAGTGCATTTCTTTTGTTATAAGGCACCCAGTTTATAATAGTAACCTGTAGTATTTTATGTAAGTTTTATATCAGTAGAGGAAACTATTTTTTTGAGACAGGGTCTTGCTGTGTTGCCCAGGCTGGAGTGTAGTGGTACTATCACTACTCACTGTGGCCTGACCTCAGTGATTTGCCTGCCTCAGCCACCTGAGTAACTGAGACTACAGGTGTGTGCCACCACATCCAAATAATTTTTGTATTTGTTTGTAGAGATGGCATTTCTCCATGCTGCCTAGGTTGGTCTCAAACTCCTGGGCTCAAGCTCAGGAGGCCCACCTCAGCCTCCGTTAGTGCTGGGATTACAAGCATGAGCCACCGCACCCGGCCTAACTGGTAATATTTATTTATTTATTTACTTATTTTTGAGGCAGGGTCTCTCTCTGCCACCCAGACTGGACCACAGTGGTAAAATCTCGGCTCACTGCAACCTCTGCCTCCTGGGTTCAAGTGATTTTCATGTCTCAGCCTCCCAAGTAGCTGACATTCTAAGTGTGCACCACAAAGCCCGGCTAATTTTTTGTATTTTTAGTAGAGACAGGGTTTCACCATGTTGGCCAGGCTGGTCTCAAACTCCTGGCCTCAAGTGATCCACCCCCCTCGGCCTCCCAAAGTGCTGGGATTATAGGTGTGGGCCATTGCACCCAGCCTAGCCCGTAGTATTTTTGCTATAGCAACTGAAAGGACTAAGACACTAGGATTCTGGTATCCAGGTTTCCTTTTGGCCACTCACAGATATCACTTGGGGCTTGTAGAGAGGCAGATAGAGGCTTTTTTAGAATTTATTTTTATTTTTTCAGACCTCTCAGGGATGAACAGACATAGGCTTCTCACACTCAGGTGTGGCCAACATTCTTCGAACACCTCCCTCAAAGTGGGAAAGGCCTGGGGGCTCAGAGGAGAGAAGAGAGAAGGCAGGTGGAGGT
>NW_022321469.1:4121-4604 GCF_002776525.5 Piliocolobus tephrosceles | reverse complement strand
CCATAGACCCTAACGATCCCCTTATGCCCCTACCTCTGACCAACTTGCCTCTCAGGGCACCGGTTTTCCAGGGGGAGAGTCTCCCTTCTTTCCACCCACGGCCTTTAAGCCCAACTACAGAGCCTTTTGAAGTTAGGGGTGAAAGACCAGAACACCCACATTGCCCATTTTGGCCACCCAGTGGTAGACAAAGATAATATTAAGCCTGGATTGACTTGAATTTGAGAGAGGGAGGAGACTTTCCTTTCAATGAACACTGTTTGGTGCATAATGTTCCCACTACATTCTGAAAGCGTTTATTGAGCACCAACTGCCTGCATGTCTCTGTATGTTTTTCAGTTCTGCAGAGGTACAATATACTTTCCCAAAGTCGGTTCCCAGGATTACTGTTTAGACTTAATAGTTAATTTTTTTTTAAATCAGCTTTATGGTGAAATATATTTGAATTTACTTCCTCCCCTTTTTTTTTTTTTTTTAGACAAG
>NW_022321469.1:0-4021 GCF_002776525.5 Piliocolobus tephrosceles | reverse complement strand
TTTTTTTTTTTTTTTTAGACAAGGTCTCGTTTTGTCACCCAGGCTAGAATGCAGTGGTGCAATCACACATCACTGTAGCCTCCACCTCCGGGCTTCAGACACTAAAACCTATAGTTACATGGCCATGGCACATTCCTGTGCCTAGGCGGGTTGCTTGCCTCTGGCCTGTCAGGGCTCCCAGTGTCTCTGGACCCCCAGGTGACGTGAGAGCCTCCCCTGCTGCAACATAGGCCAGGGAGTGCCGGGTCCCCAGCGCTCAGACGACAGGTCCAGGTCCTTGTGAAATGTTTGTCAACTGGATAAATGACCATGGCCCTGGTCTCCGCCAGAGGTGAGGAAACTGAAAGCCACCGAGGCAAAGGGGAGCGCTCCTTAAGAAGTACCTCAGACACGTGTACGTTTCAAAAGAAGGGCGTGACTGAGTAGGGAGGGGACCGCGGAGACCTTCAGACGCTAGACTGTAAGATGAGGGTTTGTGAAGGGGGACCCAGGAAACTGAGTCCTGAAAACAAGGAGGAGCTTCCAGAATGAAGGGCGCGGTCACGCCTCCCTGCCTTTGCTCAAGCGGTTCCTTCACCCCAATCAAGTTCCTTCCCATTTCTCCATCTGTGGGGATCCTGATTGTGCACCTCCTCAGAGAAGCCCTCCTGGGTTCTCCAATTCTAGTTTATTGCCATCTCCTATCGATCCCCCAGCACGCTCATCGGGCCTGTGGAGGAAGACAGGTTTGAGGAGAGGATTCCCTGCGTTGCGGAGGGGCTGTAGAAGCAGCGCAGCCCGTTCCGAGGATGCCAAAGGGGCCCGGGCAGAAGGGAAGTGGCCATGCCCGGGCCTGCCTGCCACTAGATGCTCACCCATCTATGACTGCTCAGTCCTGCTCTCCTACCAGACCCACCTTTCCCTGCAAAGCCAGCGCACCCCACCCACTCCCTGCCCAGTCCAAACTCCAAGGCTGGGCGAGGCACTGATCCACGGCTGGAACGACCCGGGACAGCCTCTGGGTGAACAGCAGCGTGTACATCGGCAGCGAACCGAGACCAGCGAGTGACATGCGGCTGCACCGACTTCCGGCGCGGCTGAGTGCGGTGGCCTGTGGGCTCCTGCTGCTTCTAGTCTGCGGCCAAGGTGAGGCTCCCACGGAGGGGCGACAGGGACCGGGCTCAGATCTGCCAAATGCTGCGGAGGCAGAACCTGACAGTGCGGGAGGGAAGGTGCCTGGGAGGTAGGAGCTGGTGGAGATGACAGCGTGGAACTCGTGAGCCCCAGGCGACGCCTCCCAGCCGCCCGAGGTGGGCTCCTAAAAGCACAGAAAGGGTCTGGCTGCAGGACACCACGGCGAAGAACCAGCAGAGTACAGGGGACCCAGGAGCTCCGGGACATGCCAGGCCGGGTCGGCAGCCCTGGGTCTGAGTGGGTGAGGGATTGGGGGTGCCGGGATTCAGTCCATTTCCCTCTTATGATTGTGGCCGTAGCCGGTGCTGCCGGCTGATAATAACAATAACAGCTTCTGGCAGCATCTGGCTCTGCGTGTGTGGCGTCCTTGGCCAGGGGGGCACCCTGACCCCTGTAAAGGGGCCTCAGACAAGATTAGTGGTCCTTGGGGAACAGAAGCCCCCAGTGGCCAAATCCCAAAGGGAATCCAAAAGGCTGCAGTGGCTGGGAGTGATTGGCTCACGCTTGTAATCCCAGCACTTTGGAAGGCCGAGGGGGAGAATCGTTTGAGCCCAGGAGTTGGAGGCCATCCTGGGCAATATAGTGAGACTCGGTGTGTACAAAATATCTAAAGAAATTAGTGGGCTGTGGTGGCCTGTGACCTGTAGTCCCAACTACTTGGGAGGCTGAGGTGGGAGGATCACTTTAGCAGGGGAGGTTGAGGCTGCAGTGAGCCTTCATCACACTAAAGCACTCCAGCCTGGGTGAAAAAGCAAAAATCTTTCTCAAAAAAAAAAAAAGTCAAAGAGCTCATGGTGTCCCTGATACCATTTACCACATCCTGGGCAAGGACACAGCTTGGCTTCCAGGGCAAAGGTAATGGCTCTGTGTGCCTGCCAGGCTTCTCTAGGCATTTTTCAGAAGCTCCGGGAGTGTTTCGGGCTTTCGTCCTCTCACCCAAAACTCTCCTAAGTCTATGATCTGACTGTCTCTCCTGACCCTTTCCCAATTTAATCTGCCCAGGTGGAGTCCATACCCCCCCTGCCCCAGCCCCATGGCGCACTCCTGTAGGGCTTCCTCCAGTGTCTGCCCTTCACCACATTCTAGAATTCACCAGGAGCCCAGGCATGAAGATTTGCCCGGCCTCACAGATGGCCTTTTAAAATACTTTGGGCCAGGCACAGTGGTTCACACCTGTTATGCCAGCACTTTGAGAGGCAGAGATGGGAGGATCACTCGAGGCTAGGAGTTAGAGACCAACTTGGGCAACAAGACTTGTCTCTACCAAAAAAAAAAAAAAAAAAAAAGAAAGCGTCAGGCATAGTGGCACACACCTGTACCCCTAGCCACTAGGGAGGCTTAGGTGGGAGGATCTCAAGCCCAGGAGGTGGAGGCTGCAGAGAGCTGTAATCACACTACTGCACTCCAATATGGGCAACAGATGGAGACTTTGTCTGACAAATATATATATATATATATATATATATATATATATATGTACACAAAATTTTGGGTTGGACCCACATTCAGAAAAAATAATTGAAAAGCCATAGGAGGGTACAGGTGATGTGTGCCGTACTCTTTTTACCCAACCAGTCCTGGCTTCTCCTCAGGGGCCATCAAAGTCCCCATGGCACACATTCGAAGCTGCCTGTTCACACTGCAGTACACACAGTGCCCAGCAGTTTACACAAGAACAGATGTGTGTACTTGTCCTTGATTTTCATCTAAACAGTCATAAACTCACCCACTTTCTGGGGCAGGGCTTTTCCACTTTCTAACACAAGGAGTGGCCTCCACACACCCCTACATGGTAGAGCTTCTTCATACTGATTAATGGAAGGGCTTCTCTCAAGGATGAAGCAAATAATGAATCTCTTTATTACATGAGTTGATGTAACAGGTCTCTAACCAGGGACATTTCAGCAGGTGACGTCCTTTGCTGTAACAAACATCAGGTATCAGTGGCCAGTGGCCACAGGGAATTACCTGGATAGACATCCCCTCCAGCAAGGAATTGTGTGCAGGAGCGTGTTATTGGGGATAGGAGTGGGCCTTTTGACTTGGAGACATTGTTAAAATGTCTTCTCTGGTGCCTGTAAATGTCTACTGACCCCGGCCTCCCCCACACCAGGTGGCATCAAACATGTTGATCCATGTTGAACTGACAGGTGTAGGGTGGCATTAGCTCCCTAAGGCTGTTTTCATTTTTTGATTTTTTTTTTTTCTTGAGACAGGGTCTCACTCTGTCGCCCAGGCTTGAGTGCAGTGGTGCCATCTTGAGATACTGCAACCTCTGCTTCCCGGGTTCAAGCGATTCTTATGCCTCAGCCTCCCAAATAGCTGGGTCTACAGGCATGCGCCACCACGCCCAACTAATTTTTGTATCTTTTGGTAGAGATGGGGTTTCACAATGTTGGCCAGGCTGTTCTCGAACTCCTAACCTCAAGTGATCCACCCGCCTCGGCCTCCGAAAATGCTGGGATTACAGACGTCAGCCACGACGCCTGGCCTATTTTTTGACTTTTTATTATGCAACTGGGCTAGATCCTACATAGCAGAACCTGAGATTCCAAAAGGGAAGGTGCCAGGCAGGTGGGAGCTGGTGGGAATAACTACAGCAGGTAAACCTTCCTGAGGCACAGAGAGGGTCAAGGCTGCTTGAGGGCTGCACAGCATCAAGGGATGAGCCCAGTCTGAGGCAGAAAGAGTAATGTACCAAATCCAGCGTACCCATTGTCCACCTTCAGCAATGACAAAGATCTTGTTTTTGTTTTTGTTTTAAATCAGCTTTCTCAGGTTGAATATAACCAGGTGTTTTCTGGATGGCCACCTCCCCCTTGCACCATTATTTGAAACAAATCCCAGA
>NW_022321468.1:583-4604 GCF_002776525.5 Piliocolobus tephrosceles | reverse complement strand
TCTGGGATTTGTTTCAAATAATGGTGCAAGGGGGAGGTGGCCATCCAGAAAACACCTGGTTATATTCAACCTGAGAAAGCTGATTTAAAACAAAAACAAAAACAAGATCTTTGTCATTGCTGAAGGTGGACAATGGGTACGCTGGATTTGGTACATTACTCTTTCTGCCTCAGACTGGGCTCATCCCTTGATGCTGTGCAGCCCTCAAGCAGCCTTGACCCTCTCTGTGCCTCAGGAAGGTTTACCTGCTGTAGTTATTCCCACCAGCTCCCACCTGCCTGGCACCTTCCCTTTTGGAATCTCAGGTTCTGCTATGTAGGATCTAGCCCAGTTGCATAATAAAAAGTCAAAAAATAGGCCAGGCGTCGTGGCTGACGTCTGTAATCCCAGCATTTTCGGAGGCCGAGGCGGGTGGATCACTTGAGGTTAGGAGTTCGAGAACAGCCTGGCCAACATTGTGAAACCCCATCTCTACCAAAAGATACAAAAATTAGTTGGGCGTGGTGGCGCATGCCTGTAGACCCAGCTATTTGGGAGGCTGAGGCATAAGAATCGCTTGAACCCGGGAAGCAGAGGTTGCAGTATCTCAAGATGGCACCACTGCACTCAAGCCTGGGCGACAGAGTGAGACCCTGTCTCAAGAAAAAAAAAAAATCAAAAAATGAAAACAGCCTTAGGGAGCTAATGCCACCCTACACCTGTCAGTTCAACATGGATCAACATGTTTGATGCCACCTGGTGTGGGGGAGGCCGGGGTCAGTAGACATTTACAGGCACCAGAGAAGACATTTTAACAATGTCTCCAAGTCAAAAGGCCCACTCCTATCCCCAATAACACGCTCCTGCACACAATTCCTTGCTGGAGGGGATGTCTATCCAGGTAATTCCCTGTGGCCACTGGCCACTGATACCTGATGTTTGTTACAGCAAAGGACGTCACCTGCTGAAATGTCCCTGGTTAGAGACCTGTTACATCAACTCATGTAATAAAGAGATTCATTATTTGCTTCATCCTTGAGAGAAGCCCTTCCATTAATCAGTATGAAGAAGCTCTACCATGTAGGGGTGTGTGGAGGCCACTCCTTGTGTTAGAAAGTGGAAAAGCCCTGCCCCAGAAAGTGGGTGAGTTTATGACTGTTTAGATGAAAATCAAGGACAAGTACACACATCTGTTCTTGTGTAAACTGCTGGGCACTGTGTGTACTGCAGTGTGAACAGGCAGCTTCGAATGTGTGCCATGGGGACTTTGATGGCCCCTGAGGAGAAGCCAGGACTGGTTGGGTAAAAAGAGTACGGCACACATCACCTGTACCCTCCTATGGCTTTTCAATTATTTTTTCTGAATGTGGGTCCAACCCAAAATTTTGTGTACATATATATATATATATATATATATATATATATATATTTGTCAGACAAAGTCTCCATCTGTTGCCCATATTGGAGTGCAGTAGTGTGATTACAGCTCTCTGCAGCCTCCACCTCCTGGGCTTGAGATCCTCCCACCTAAGCCTCCCTAGTGGCTAGGGGTACAGGTGTGTGCCACTATGCCTGACGCTTTCTTTTTTTTTTTTTTTTTTTTTGGTAGAGACAAGTCTTGTTGCCCAAGTTGGTCTCTAACTCCTAGCCTCGAGTGATCCTCCCATCTCTGCCTCTCAAAGTGCTGGCATAACAGGTGTGAACCACTGTGCCTGGCCCAAAGTATTTTAAAAGGCCATCTGTGAGGCCGGGCAAATCTTCATGCCTGGGCTCCTGGTGAATTCTAGAATGTGGTGAAGGGCAGACACTGGAGGAAGCCCTACAGGAGTGCGCCATGGGGCTGGGGCAGGGGGGGTATGGACTCCACCTGGGCAGATTAAATTGGGAAAGGGTCAGGAGAGACAGTCAGATCATAGACTTAGGAGAGTTTTGGGTGAGAGGACGAAAGCCCGAAACACTCCCGGAGCTTCTGAAAAATGCCTAGAGAAGCCTGGCAGGCACACAGAGCCATTACCTTTGCCCTGGAAGCCAAGCTGTGTCCTTGCCCAGGATGTGGTAAATGGTATCAGGGACACCATGAGCTCTTTGACTTTTTTTTTTTTTGAGAAAGATTTTTGCTTTTTCACCCAGGCTGGAGTGCTTTAGTGTGATGAAGGCTCACTGCAGCCTCAACCTCCCCTGCTAAAGTGATCCTCCCACCTCAGCCTCCCAAGTAGTTGGGACTACAGGTCACAGGCCACCACAGCCCACTAATTTCTTTAGATATTTTGTACACACCGAGTCTCACTATATTGCCCAGGATGGCCTCCAACTCCTGGGCTCAAACGATTCTCCCCCTCGGCCTTCCAAAGTGCTGGGATTACAAGCGTGAGCCAATCACTCCCAGCCACTGCAGCCTTTTGGATTCCCTTTGGGATTTGGCCACTGGGGGCTTCTGTTCCCCAAGGACCACTAATCTTGTCTGAGGCCCCTTTACAGGGGTCAGGGTGCCCCCCTGGCCAAGGACGCCACACACGCAGAGCCAGATGCTGCCAGAAGCTGTTATTGTTATTATCAGCCGGCAGCACCGGCTACGGCCACAATCATAAGAGGGAAATGGACTGAATCCCGGCACCCCCAATCCCTCACCCACTCAGACCCAGGGCTGCCGACCCGGCCTGGCATGTCCCGGAGCTCCTGGGTCCCCTGTACTCTGCTGGTTCTTCGCCGTGGTGTCCTGCAGCCAGACCCTTTCTGTGCTTTTAGGAGCCCACCTCGGGCGGCTGGGAGGCGTCGCCTGGGGCTCACGAGTTCCACGCTGTCATCTCCACCAGCTCCTACCTCCCAGGCACCTTCCCTCCCGCACTGTCAGGTTCTGCCTCCGCAGCATTTGGCAGATCTGAGCCCGGTCCCTGTCGCCCCTCCGTGGGAGCCTCACCTTGGCCGCAGACTAGAAGCAGCAGGAGCCCACAGGCCACCGCACTCAGCCGCGCCGGAAGTCGGTGCAGCCGCATGTCACTCGCTGGTCTCGGTTCGCTGCCGATGTACACGCTGCTGTTCACCCAGAGGCTGTCCCGGGTCGTTCCAGCCGTGGATCAGTGCCTCGCCCAGCCTTGGAGTTTGGACTGGGCAGGGAGTGGGTGGGGTGCGCTGGCTTTGCAGGGAAAGGTGGGTCTGGTAGGAGAGCAGGACTGAGCAGTCATAGATGGGTGAGCATCTAGTGGCAGGCAGGCCCGGGCATGGCCACTTCCCTTCTGCCCGGGCCCCTTTGGCATCCTCGGAACGGGCTGCGCTGCTTCTACAGCCCCTCCGCAACGCAGGGAATCCTCTCCTCAAACCTGTCTTCCTCCACAGGCCCGATGAGCGTGCTGGGGGATCGATAGGAGATGGCAATAAACTAGAATTGGAGAACCCAGGAGGGCTTCTCTGAGGAGGTGCACAATCAGGATCCCCACAGATGGAGAAATGGGAAGGAACTTGATTGGGGTGAAGGAACCGCTTGAGCAAAGGCAGGGAGGCGTGACCGCGCCCTTCATTCTGGAAGCTCCTCCTTGTTTTCAGGACTCAGTTTCCTGGGTCCCCCTTCACAAACCCTCATCTTACAGTCTAGCGTCTGAAGGTCTCCGCGGTCCCCTCCCTACTCAGTCACGCCCTTCTTTTGAAACGTACACGTGTCTGAGGTACTTCTTAAGGAGCGCTCCCCTTTGCCTCGGTGGCTTTCAGTTTCCTCACCTCTGGCGGAGACCAGGGCCATGGTCATTTATCCAGTTGACAAACATTTCACAAGGACCTGGACCTGTCGTCTGAGCGCTGGGGACCCGGCACTCCCTGGCCTATGTTGCAGCAGGGGAGGCTCTCACGTCACCTGGGGGTCCAGAGACACTGGGAGCCCTGACAGGCCAGAGGCAAGCAACCCGCCTAGGCACAGGAATGTGCCATGGCCATGTAACTATAGGTTTTAGTGTCTGAAGCCCGGAGGTGGAGGCTACAGTGATGTGTGATTGCACCACTGCATTCTAGCCTGGGTGACAAAACGAGACCTTGTCTAAAAAAAAAAAAAAAA
>NW_022321468.1:0-483 GCF_002776525.5 Piliocolobus tephrosceles | reverse complement strand
CTTGTCTAAAAAAAAAAAAAAAAGGGGAGGAAGTAAATTCAAATATATTTCACCATAAAGCTGATTTAAAAAAAAATTAACTATTAAGTCTAAACAGTAATCCTGGGAACCGACTTTGGGAAAGTATATTGTACCTCTGCAGAACTGAAAAACATACAGAGACATGCAGGCAGTTGGTGCTCAATAAACGCTTTCAGAATGTAGTGGGAACATTATGCACCAAACAGTGTTCATTGAAAGGAAAGTCTCCTCCCTCTCTCAAATTCAAGTCAATCCAGGCTTAATATTATCTTTGTCTACCACTGGGTGGCCAAAATGGGCAATGTGGGTGTTCTGGTCTTTCACCCCTAACTTCAAAAGGCTCTGTAGTTGGGCTTAAAGGCCGTGGGTGGAAAGAAGGGAGACTCTCCCCCTGGAAAACCGGTGCCCTGAGAGGCAAGTTGGTCAGAGGTAGGGGCATAAGGGGATCGTTAGGGTCTATGG
>NW_022321467.1:1749-13627 GCF_002776525.5 Piliocolobus tephrosceles | reverse complement strand
ACCTCCACCTGCCTTCTCTCTTCTCTCCTCTGAGCCCCCAGGCCTTTGCCATTTTGAGGGAGGTGCTTTGAAGAATGTTGCCCACACCTGAGCGTGAGAAGCCTATGTCTGTTCATCCCTGAGAGGTCTGAAAAAATAAAAATAAATTCTAAAAAAGCCTCTATCTGCCTCTCCACAGGCCCCAAGTGATCCTATATCTGTGAGTGGCCAGTAGGGAACCTGGATACCGGAATCCTAGTGTCTTAATCCATTCAGCTGCTATAGCAAAAATACTACCGGCTAGGCTAGGTGCAGTGGCCCACACCTATAATCTCAGCACTTTGGGAAGCCGAAGTGGGCGGATCATTTGAGGCCAGGAGTTTGAGACGAGCCTGGCCAACATGGTGAAACCCTGTCTCTACTAAAAATACAAAAATTAGCCAGGCTTTGTGGTGCACACCTAGAATGTCAGCTACCTGGGAGGCTGAGACATAAGAATCACTTGAACCCAGGAGGCAGAGGTTGCAGTGAGCCAAGATTGCACCACTGCACTCCAGTCTGGGCAACAGAGAGAGACCCTGCCTCAAAAATAAAATAAAATAAAATAAAATAAATAAATAAATAAATAAATATTACCGGTTAGGCCAGGTGCGGTGGCTCATGCCCGTAATCGCAGCACTTTTGGAGGCTGGGGTGGGCCTCCTGAGCTTGAGCCCAGGAATTCGAGACCAGCCTAGGCAGCATGGAGAAATGCCATCTCTACAAAAAAATGCAAAATTATTTGGATGTGGTGGCACACATCTGTAGTCTCAGTTACTCATGAGACTAAGGCCAGCGAATCAATGAGCCTGGGAGGTCAAGGCCACAGTGAGTCGCGATTCCACTGTAGCAGGACGAGCTGAAGACAAAACTCCTCAGACACCAGATTAAAGAAGGAAGAGGTTTTTTATTCAGCCGAGAGCGTCGGCAGACTCGCGTCATAAGAGCCGAGCTCCCCAAAAAAGAAATACTTGGCCTTTTTAAAGCCTTACAACTTTAAGGGGTCCACGTGAAAGGGTCATGATAAATCGAGCAAGTGTGGGAAACGTGACTGGGGGCTACATACATCAGCTAACAGAACAGAAAGTTTTACAATGCTTTTTTCATACAGTGTCTGGAATTTACAGATAACACAAGTAGTTTAGGCCAGGGGTTGATGTTGTTGTTATTACTTTAACTCCTAGGGCCAGGTGGTGGTGCCAGTGTTGTCTGGCTATTTATCTTACTTTTGTTTCTTTCTCACTTTCCTCCTGTCTTGTGAACTAGGCAAGGTGGGGGGAGGAGGGCAGCAGGAGTAGTAGTGGTCTCCTTCCTTATCTCCACCTTTGAGAATTTTCACTAATTAGTGGGAGTTCTCACTTTTATTTTTACTTTCTGAGTCTCTTTGCAAGACAGAACGATAGTGTTTTATGTCATATACTTGTGCTGAAGTTTTCTGATGAACCATGGTAGCTACAAAACCTTTTATCATTTGAAGGAACAAGTGTAATACACAGGGGAGCAGCAAGCATCTTTCTGTTACCAGTAACATACTTATAATGAGGGTGTTAAACTTTTATAGCTGGAAACTGTTTTCTAAATGAAGACCTAGGATCAAACCTGTGTTAAACTTGTACAGGCACATGTATCAACAGGCACATGTATCAACTAACCTAAGCAGGTTAGTTTTGTCACTGGGTCTGAAAAGCTTTTTCTTAGCGAGTAACACAGTTTTTTTTAATAACAGAAGTTTTTAAGAGCCAGATGCTTGAACTCAGGACATCTGTTTGGGGAAAGAGTTAAAGTAAAGTTATCTTGAAGCATTAACTCTTTTGCTTCTCAAGGCCATTGGTCTCTTATGTTAGCCTTTTTATAAACACAACATGAAGAAACATCTAGGCTGCCAGCAATGTTTTCAGCCAACTGAGCAAATAGGTTTTTTTCTGTTTTTACTAAAGAAAGAGGTTCTACTAAGGAACCTCTAAAGGAAGAGGTCCTGGTAACTTCTGGTTTATATGTTTAAAGAATGACTGTAAGACTCGGAATTGTTGCTGGACTGAACAGGTCTGGGTTTCCTAAATGTACAGTAAATGTACAGTGGGGACACCTTAGATAGGTGTTTCTTCTAGCGTGGTTATGGGGGGTAGTAACAACAAAACAATGTACAGCATATTCATATCCAGCAAGGGTAAAAGAGGTCCTTACTTGGGGAAAAGGTTGAACACAGTGACAGAACAATAGGAAAACAGTATTACGGGAAAACTATTAAGATTTTTAACTACATTTACTTGCTTGATGAGTCCTCAAGCTTCGGCTGTGCGTAGACTAGTCAGCCTCCGGTGTGGGACTAGAGCAGGGCTGTTGTCCTCAGCAGCAGCTTGGTCTCGTCTCAGGATCAGTCGCGTTGGATGATCTGCGTCCTGCTGGCTGATCCACTTCTCCTGAGCTGCCGGTGTTAGCTGACTGTGGTGGATCCAAGACACAGCACCTGCAACTTTAACAGCAGTGGGAGTGGACAAGGTTACAGTGTAGAGCCCATCCTATATGGGTGCTACAAAAATTAGATTTTACTTTAAACAGAGTCACTAGATTTAAAGGGGTGTCAGGCTTATAGACATTTTTATTTATTTAAGTATGAACACTTTGTATGGCTATTTTTAAAGCCTGCATTTGCTTTCTTAAGGTTAATTTCTTTAGTTTCTGGAGGTCACCTTTAATTTGACCTATGATTTGGGGGTGGCCGACCAAACAAAATTTTGTAGGGCAAATACCTAGTTTGTTTGGTGGGGGTGCACCTGACTTGGAGGAGGACGATAGGCAAAAACCTGATTTTTATCTTAAATGAGCAAACAAGCACTAGCATGTACAATAGTCTCCAGCATGGGGCAGTTCTGTAAAGTCTATAAACAAGTTTTCACAAGGTATGGTTCTTTTTACTGTTTAAGTTTCTTAGAGGAGGGGTTTTTCTCCCCACCCCCCGCCCCCTTTGTAACTCTATTTAGTGGCTTAGCCTTCAGTGAGAAATTGGAATCCAGATACAGCAGAATCTTGCTGCTTTTAACATCTAATATGACCATGGGCTCCTGGGAGCCTAATGAGAAGGTGCTTAGTCTGCCCCAGTCTTTATATTCTTCAGCTCCTGTCAGTCTGTTCAGATCAGTATTTGGTTCCTCCAAGGTGCGGCAGCCCTTGGCCGATGGCCTCTTTGTCTTGCGGCCTTGGCCATTGCCTTTATTGCCTTTTTGAACATTAAGCCTTCTAGTGTCCTTTTTTTTTTTTTTTTTGAGATGGAGTCTCGCTCTGTCGCCCAGGCTGGGGTGCAGTAGCCGGATCTCTGCAAGCTCCGCCTCCCGGGTTCACGCCATTCTCCTGCCTCAGCCTCCCAAGTAGCTGGGACTGCAGGCGCCCGCCACCTCGCCCGGCTAGTTTTTTGTATTTCTTAGTAGAGACGGGGTTTCACCGTGTTAGCCAGGATGGTCTTGATCTTGTGACCTCATGATCCGCCCGTCTCGGCCTCCCAAAGTGCTGGGATTAGAGGCTTGAGCCACCGCGACCGGCCCTAGTGTCCTTTTTTTTTGCATCTCGTACATTAATCTCTCTCTAGCCTTGTCCGGGTCTTGAATCCTTGCCTAACTTGACTTCTTTCACATTTCCATCCACATCCACGTCTTCTCACATGACTAATTTCTCTTTTTTTACACTTACTCTTAGTTTTTCTTTTTCTTTTTGCTCTTTCCCAGTTTACTGATGCCCAAGGCTGGTCCCGGAGGTCAGGTCTGCTAGAGTAAACTGAGTCCAACACTTTTACACAGTCGTGCTTGACAGGGCTCTCTGATACTGGGAGCAAGGTGGTGGGTTCAGGTTGTTACAAACTTCACTGGTTATATGGGGATTTTCACAGAGCAAACTTTGGTACTTGGTGAGTCTAGCATTAGTTAACCAATGATGTCCTTTAGTATTCATTAAAGTTACCACAGCATGGGGGGCCTTTATTTTCAAGTTTTGCCCAAGAGTCAGCTTATCTGCTTCTTGTACTAGCAGGGCAGTTGCTGCCAAGGCCCTCAAACATGGGGGCCATCCTTTAGAAATCCCGTCTAGTTGTTCCTTGGCCAGGGCCCCACAGTTTGGGTTAAAATTCCAACTGCCATCTTTTCTCTCTCTGACACATACAATGTAAAAGGCTTTGTCAGATCGGGTAGCCCCAAGGCTGGGGCTGACAGAAGTTTTTCCTTTAACTCATGAAATGCTTGCTGTTGTTGGGATCCCCATTTAAAAGGTTCCCGGTCCCCCCCTTTGTGACCTCATACAAAGGCTTGGCTAATATTGCAAAGTTTGGGATCCACAGACTGCAAAATCCCACAGCTCCTAAGACTTTTCTCACCTGCCTTCTGCTCGTAGGCTTCAGTAGATTGCCAATGACCTGCTTTCTTTCTGATCCCAGGCTGCTCTCCCCCTGTCGGATAGCAAATCCCAGGTAACATACCTTCTGTCAGCAGATCTGAGCTTTTTTCTTGGACACTTTATACCCACAGTCCTCCAGGTGCCGGAGTAGGGCATCCATTCCCTTGGCGCACCCGACTGCCGTGGGGTGTCCCAGCAGAAGGTCATCAATGTACTGGAGCAACACGCAGCCTAGGTCTCTGGTGGGAAACTTCCGGAGGTCTCGAGCCAATGCCTCCCCGAAGATGGTGGGGGAGTTCTTGAACCCTTGGGGAAGCCAGGTCCAAGTGGGAATCCGGTCCAACTCCGGATCTCCCCACTGAAAGGCAAACAGCTTCTGGCTCTCAGGGGCTAATCTGATGCTAAAGAAAGCATCTTTCAGGTCCAAGCAGGTGAACCAGGTGTCCTCAGCTGGCAGCAACCCCAACAATGTGTACGGGTTAAGTACTGTTGAATGTAAAGTCACTGTAGCTTGATTAACCAAGCACAAATCCTGTACTGGCCTGTAGTCCTTGGTCCCTGGCTTGGGAACCGGCAGGAGGGGAGTATTCCATGGAGACTGACAAGAAACTGTAATTCCAAAGGTTCTTAGGTGCTTGAGATGGACCTGGATACCTTCAAGAGCTTCTCTGGGGACTGAGTACTGTTTTTGCCTAACCGGCTGTGCCCAGGCTTAACTTCTATAAGTACAGGGGCTTGGTTGACTGCCAACCCTGGAGGGTTGTCTTCCACCCACACTTTTGGCCAGATAAGCTGGTCTTATCTCTTGGCTCAGCTCAGTTAAGAAAAGTTTCCATTATTCCTCTCAGGGTACCGTGAGGGTCATAATGACTCCCGTTCCAGGTCAGTTTAGCAGCAAAGAGCCGTGCTCTGTAAAAGAGATAGTGGCTCTCAGCTTGCTAAGCAAGTCCCTTCCCAGCAAGGGCAAGGAACAGTCAGGCATGTACAAAAACTGGTGAATCACTTTATGTCCTCCTACAGTACAAGTCCGAGGCAAGCAGAAAGCTTGCTTTGCTGAAACGCCCGTGGCTCCAATTATGTCAATAGTCTTTTTGGATAAGGGGGCAACTGGGGTGGTTACTACAGAATGTTCAGCACCAGTATCTACAAGAAAATCAATGTCTTTACCCCCGACTGCCATCCTGACCATAGGCTCTTTGGGGGCACTTGAGCCGGGTCCCCCTCAGTCCAATAACCCTTCTGCCAGGTTGAGCAGGGCCCCTTCCTCCTTGTCTGGGGCCTCCTGCTCTGAGTCTCCTTGTTTTCCTTTTAGCTGAGGGCATTTGTTCTTCCAATGTCCCATTTCTTTACAATAAGCACACTGGTTACTCTCAGGGGCATTTGTACCCCAGTTTTGGGTTGTAAACCAGCTGCCAAGGGAGGGGTTTCTCCCGAGGCTTCACCTCCTCTCTTGTCTACTCGTGGCCTAGGGATATATTTGTCTTGTGGAGGCACAAGCACTGTGGGCTCAAGACTGGGGAGCCTGTCTCCCTTGTAAGGGGAGGGCACCACTGGGATCACTGGTGCCATCTCCTGCAATGGATCTTCTGATGTTGGGTCGAACAGAACTTCAGGAGTTGATTTCCCTTGGCGAGTGGAGCGGGATCCTTCCTTGGCTGTCTGTCCCTTTGCTACTAGCACTGCTGCTGCCTGCCCTACTAGCACTGCTGCTGCCTGCCCTCTTAGCCACTGTGGGGGGTCTAGCACCAGCTGTAACCAAGTGTCTATGCATGGAAACTGGTCTGAGTGTCCTGACTCACCAGTTACCTTGTGCCACACCTTAGAAACAAGGAACCTGTCCAGGCTTCCTTCTGATGGCCAACCCACTTCTAATGTTGGCCAATCTATTTCACACAAAGTTCTAAGTTTTCCTGGTGTCATAGTAACCCCATAGTCTCCATTAAATCCTTTCTTAAAATTTTTCAACATATTTCCTAGTGGAGTGGGCTTACTTTGTGTCTGACCCATGTTTCCTCAAGACAAAACACCACGCTCACAACACAGGCACACCACAAAACAAAGAACGGGTAAAAAGGGCGCACACACACCTTTTCAGTTTATACCAAACCAGAATCAAAACCAAAATCAGAGTATCCAGAAATCCGAGCCAAGTCAAAACCAAAACCAAAGTATCAAACAATTCAACTCAAGTCAAAAACAAAAACCAAAGTATCAAGCAATGAATTAAAGTCGAAAACAAAAACGAAAGTGCCGGTACAGGCACGCCATGGGTGATCAGGCCACGCTTCCACTCAAATGGAGTGGGCAAATTCCAAAGACTAGTCTTACCAAGTTTCAGATGTCCGGACTTAAAGTGCCAGTTCCTTCCCGGTGTTCAGCCACTGTGTTGATCCTCCACAGGGGCCTGCTGTGCACTGCTCTGAGGAGGCATTCCACTGGGGCAAATGCCTACCCGGGAGCGATCTCAGGATCCGCATCGCTCAAGCTGGCCAGAGTCCCCTGAAGGGATGCTCTACAGGGCAGGCATAAGCTGCCTAAGGGGCTGCCTGGAACATCCGTTAATCACCTCACTTCCCGGTCAGGGAACCAAGAAATGTAGCAGGACGAGCCGCAGACAAAACTTCTCAGACACCGGATTAAAGAAGGAAGAGGTTTTTTATTCGGCCAGGAGCGTCGGCAGACTCGCGTCTTAAGAGCCGAGCTCCCCGAGAAGGAAATATTTGACCTTTTTAAAGGCTTACAACTTTAAGGGGTCCACATGAAAGGGTCATGATAAATCGAGCAAGTGTGGGAAACGTGACTGGGGGCTACATGCATCAGCTAACAGAACAGAAAGTTTTACAATGCTTTTTTCATACAGTGTCTGGAATTTATAGACAGCACAAGTAGTTTAGGCCTGGGGTTGATGTTATTATTATTACTTTGTTTAACTCCTAGGGCCGGGTGGTGGTGCCAAGGTTGTCTGGCTATTGATCTTACTTTTGTTTCTTTCTCGCTTTCCTCCTGTCTTGTGAACTAGGCAAGGCGGGGGGAGGAGGGCAGCAGGAGTAGTAGTGGTCTCCTTCCTTAGGGGGACCCAAGAAACAGTCCTGACAGCAAGGAGGAGTTTCCAGAATGAAGGGCGCCATCAGGCCTCCCTGCCTTTGCTCAAGCTCCTTCATCCCAATCAAATTCCTTCCCACTTCTCCATCTGTGGGAATCCTGAACTTGCATCTCCTCAGAGAAGCCCTCCTGGGTTCTCCAATTCTAGTTTATTTCTCCCTCCTATGGATCCTCCTGCACGCTCATCCAGCCTGTGGACAAGGACTGGTTTGAGGAGAGGATTCCCTGGATTGCGGAGGGGCTGTAGAAGCCGCGCAGCCCGTTCGGAGGATGCCAAAGGGGCCCGGGCAGAAGGGAAGTGGTCGTGCCCAGGCCTGCCTGCCACTAGATCCCCACCCATCTATGACTGCTCAGTCCTGCTGTCCTACCAGACCCACCTTTCCCCACAAAGCCAGCGCACCCCACCCACTCCCTGCCCAGTCCAAACTCCGAGGCTGGGCGAGGCACTGATCCGCGGCTGGAACGACCCGGGCAGCCTCTGGGTGAACAGCAGCCTGTCCGCGGACAGCGAACCGAGACCAGCGAGCCGACCATGCGACTGCATCGACTTCCAGCGCGGCTGAGTGCGGTGGCCTGTGGGCTCCTGCTGCTTCTAGTCCGCGGCCAGGGTGAGGCTCCCGCGGAGGGGCGACAGGGACCGGGCTCAGATCTGCCAAATGCTGCGGAGGCAGAACCTGACAGCGCGGGAGGGAAGGTGTCTGGGAGGTGGGAGCTGGTGGAGATGACAGCGTGGAACTTGTGAGCCCCACACGACGCCTCCCAGCCGCCCGAGGTGGGCTCCTGGAAGCGCAGAAAGGGTCTGGCTGCAGGACACCACGGCGAAGAACCAGCGGAGTACAGGGGACCCAGGAGCGCCGGGACATGCCAGGCCGGGTCGGCAGCCCTGGGTCGGAGTGGGTGAGGGATTGGGGGTGCGGGGATTCAGTCCATTTCCCTCTTATGATTGTGGCCGTAGCCGGTGCTGCCGGCTGATAATAACAATAACAGCTTCTGGCAGCATCTGGCTCTGCGTGTGTGGCGTCCTTGGCCAGGGGGGCGCCCTGACCCCTGCAAAGGGGCCTCAGACAAGATTAGTGGAACAGTGGCTTCGGGAACAGAAGCCCCCAGGGGCCAAATCCCAAAGGGAATCCAAAAGGCTGCAGTGGCTGGGAGTGATTGGCTCACGCTTGTAATCCCAGCACTTTGGAAGGCCCAGGGGGAGAATCGTTTGAGCCCAGGAGTTGGAGGCCTTCCTGGGCAATATAGTGAGACTCAGTGTGTACAAAATATCTAAAGAAATTAGTGGGCTGTGGTGGCCTGTGACCTGTAGTCCCAACTACTTGGGAGGCTGAGGTGGAAGGATCACTCTAGCAGGGGAGGTTGAGGCTGCAGTGAGCCTTCATCACACTACTGCACTCCAGCCTGGGTGAAAAAGCAAATATCTTTTTCAAGAGAAAAGAGCCAAAGAGCTGTGGTGTCCCTCACGCTATTTACCTCATCCTGGGCAAAGGTACAACTTTGTTTCCAGGGCAAAGGTGATGGCTCTGTGTGCCTGCCAGGCTTCTCCCGGCCCTTATCAGAAGCTCCAGGATTGTTTCTGCCTTTGGTCCTGTCACCTGAAACTCTCCTAAGTCTATGATCTGACTGTCTCTCCCAACCCTCTCCTAATTTAATCTGCCCAGGTGGAGTCCATACTCCCCCTGCCCCATGGTGCACTCCCGCAGGGCTTCCTCCTGTGCCCGCCCTTGACCGCATTCTAGAACTCACCAGGAGCCCAGCAGGAAGATTTGCCCGGCCTCACAGATGGCTACCTTTTAAAATATTTTTGGCCAGGCACAGTGACTCACACCTGGTATCCCAGCACTTTGAGAGGCAGAGATGGGAGGATCACTTAAGGCTAGGAGTTAGAGACCAGCTTGGGCAACAAGACTTGTCTCTACCAAAAAATAAAAAAAAATTTTTTTAATTTTAAAAAAGAGAAAAAGGACTCAGGCATGGTGGCACACACCTGTACTCCCAGCTACTCAGGAGACTGAGGTGGGAGAATCTCAAGGCCAGGGGTGGAGGCTGCAGTGGGCTCTAATCATACCACTGCACTCCAACCTGGGCAACAGATGGAGATCTTGTCTGACAAATATATATACATATTTTATGTGTGTGTGTGTGTGTGTATATATATATATGTATGTGTTTCCAGGGCAAAGGTGATGGCTCTGTGTGCCTGCCAGTCTTCTCCGGGCCCTTTTCACAAGCTCTGGGAGTGTTTCGGCCTTTGGTCCTCTCACCCAAAACTCTCCTAAGTGTATGATCCTAAGTAGTATAACAAATCCAGTTTAATCTGCCCAGGTAGAGTTCATACTGCTCTCGCCCCATGGTGCACTCCTTCAGGGCTTCCTCCCGTACCTGCCCTTGAGAACATTCTAGAATTCACCAGGAGCCCAGGCAGGAAGATCTGCCTGGCCTCACAGATGGCTACCTTTTAAAATATTTTGGGCCAAGCATGGTGGCTTACACCCATGATCACAGCAATTGTGAGAGATGGAGATGGGAGGATTGCATGAGGCTAGGAGTTACAGACCAGCTTGGACAACAAGACTTGTCTCTAACAACAACAACAAAAAGAGTCAGGCATAGTGGCACACACCTGTACTCCCAGCTACTTGAGAGGCTGAGGTGGGAGGCTCTCGAGCCCAGGAGGTGGAGGCTGCTGTGAGCTGTTATTGCACCACTACACTCCAGCCTGGGCAACAGATGGAGACCATGTCTGGAAAAAAATATATATATATATACACACACACACACACACACACACACAGAGAGGAAATTTTGGGTTGGAACCACGTTCAGGAAAAATTATTGACAAGGCATAGGGTACAGGTGATGTGTGCCATCCTCTTTGCTCCCAACCAGTCTTGGCTTCTTCTCAGGGGCTATCAAAGTCCCCATGGCACCACACACAGTGCCCAGAAGTTTCTACAAGAATAGATGCGTGCACTTGTCCTTGATTTTAATCTCAACAGTCATAAATTCACCCACTTTTGGGGCCAGTCTTTTCCACTTTCAAACACATAGGGTGGCCTCCACACACCCCTACATGGTAGAGCTTCTTCATACTGATGAATGGAAGGGCTTCTCTCAAGGATGAAGCAAGTAATGAATCTCCTTAATACATGAGCTGATGTAACAGGTCTCTAAACAGGGACATTTCAGCAGGTAACGTCCTTTGCTGTAACAAACATCAGGCATCAGTGGCCAGTGGCCACAGGGAATTACCTGGATCGTCATCCCCTCCAGCAAGGAATTGTGTGCAGGAGCGTGTTATTGGGGATAGGAGTGGGCCTTTTGACTTGGAGACATTGTTAAAATGTCTTCTCTGGTGCCTGTAAATGTCTACTGACCCCGGCCTCCCCCACACCAGGTGGCATCAAACATGTTGATCCATGTTGAACTGGCAGGTGTAGGGTGGCATTAGCTCCCTAAGGCTGTTTTATGTTTTGATTTTTTTTTTTTTTTTCTTGAGACAGGGTCTCACTCTGTCGCTCAGGCTGGAGTGCAGTGGTGCCATCTCGAATTACTGCAACCTCTGCTTCCCAGGTCCAAGCGATTCTCATGCCTCAGCCTCCCAAATAGCTGGATCTGCAGGCATGCGCCACCATGCCCAGCTAATTTTTTTATCTTTTGATAGAGATGGCGTTTCACCATGTTGGCCAGGTTGGTCTTGAACTCCTAACCTCAAGTGATCCACCTGCCTCAGCCTCCCAAAGTGTTGGGATTACAGACATCAGCCACCACGCCTGGCCTGTGTTTTGACTTTTTATTATGGAAATGGGCTCAGATTTCTCAAATCCTACAGAAGAAGAACCTGAGATTCCAAAAGGGAAGGTGCCAGGCAGGTGGGAGCTGGTGGGAATAACAAGGGCAGGTGAACCTCCATGAGGCACAGAGAGGGTCAAGGCTACTCGAGGGCTGCACAGCACCAAGGGATGAGCCAAGTCTGAGGTAGAAAGAGTAGTATAACAAATCCAACGTACCCACTGTCCACATTCAGCAATGATAAAAATCTTGTTTTTGTTTCTGTTTTAAATCAGCTTTCTCAGGTTGAAATAACCGGTGTTTACTGGAAGGCCACCTCTCCCTTGCACCATTATTTGAAGCAAATCCCAGACATCATATCATCTGTAAATTTGTCATTATGTCCTATTAAAAGAAAAGAAACATATGTATGTATGTGTGTGTTTCCACAACATAATATGTTCTCAATTTAATCAAATATATAGTCAAACGTTCCTTCATATTTATAAATGATATTAATATTATTACAAGGTTTTTAAAAAAATCAGGATTCAAATAAAGTACATATTTTGCAAATTGATACATGATTATTCTTTCTTTCTTCTTT
>NW_022321467.1:0-1649 GCF_002776525.5 Piliocolobus tephrosceles | reverse complement strand
TCTTTCTTTTTCCTTTCTTTCTTTCTTGTTTTTTGAGATGGAGTCTCACTCTGTCGCCCAGGCTCACTGCAAACTCCACCTTCCAGCTTCAAGGGATCCTCATGCCTCACCTTCTGAAGTAGCTGGAATTACAGGCACATGCCACAACACCTGACTAATTTTTGTATTTTTAATAGAGACAGGATTTCACCATGTTGACCAGGCTGGTTTCGAACTCCTGACCTCAGGTGATCCACCCACCTCCACCTCCCAAAGTGCTGGGATTATAGGCATGAGCCTCCATGCCTGGCTAATTCTCTTGGCTTCATACCTAAGGTGGAATTTTTGGATCATATGGCAACTCCATGTTTAATCCCCTGAAAAACTGCCAGACTGTTTTCCAAAGCAACTACACCATTTTACCTTCCCACTGGCAATGTATGAAAGTTCCAAGTTTTCCACATCCTTATCAACACTTATTATCATATGTCATTTTTATGTGTTTCTTGAATCTCTTTCAGTCTTCAGATTTACCCTCTGCCTCTCTTTTATTTTCTTTCTAAATTTTGTTGCATGTTGAAGAAACCAGTTTATTTGTTCTGGAGAGGATGCCACCATTTAGATTTTGCTGACTGCATCCCAGTGGTGTCTTTTAACTGTTGTTCTGTCCCTTGTCTACCGTGTAAATTTGTATTTATATTCTAGAGGCATAATCAGATTTGGGTTTTATGTTTTATTTTGTTTTGTTTTTTGGAGGACTACTTCACATGTGGTGCTGTGTACTTCTGATAGAAAATATGTAACGTCTGATTGTCTTGCTGTTTGTGATACCACAAAATGAGTGGTTGACACCACAGTGAGAATTCAATGTGCATTTCTCTTACTATGAATGAGGTAAAGCTCTCTTTATTTGAGAGAGACTGATTTGTATTGCTTATTCTAAACATATTCTTATACTACTTTGTTTTTGTGTAGCTGGCATATTCTTTGTTTGTAGAAATTCTTTATCTATTAAGAGGACTGATGTTCTCTGTTAGGTGATTTTCAATCACTTCCTCCCTCCCTGATCCCCACAGCAGAGAGGCTGTTTTTTGTTTGTTTGTTTGTGTTTGTTTTTGTTTTGAGACAGCTTCTCACTCTGTCACCCAGGATGGAGTGCAGTGACGTGATCATGGCTCACTGTAGCCTCAACCTCCCAAGCTTAAGAAATCCTCCCACCTCAGCCTGCCAAGTAGCTGGGACACCACATGTGCCGCCACACACAGCTAATTTATTTTCTTCATTTTTTTTGCAGAGACAGAGTCCCACTAGAGTCCCCAAGCCAGCCTCTGTGCTTTTTATGTCCCAGCCACAGTCACACTTCTCTCTTTTAGCTCTTTTCACCAACATCACTCATGGTTTGGAGGATGCTTTCTTTATGTCATTTCTTGCCACCTTGGGCATGATATCCCTGAGGACAGGAAACATGCCTGCCCAATTCCCACCATCATCCTACTGTCACATGACCTGGCACACAGTTGAAAGGACAGTCTAGTCCTATCAAGGGCATGTGACCCCTTGTTTGAAGGTCCTAGGGCTGAATGATGATGTCAGGCCCCAAGGAGCCTCAGCCTGGTGGGATGGAGACAGGCCCAGGAAGGCAGAGCGGGAAGGGAGTGTTACAGGCAGGA
>NW_022321466.1:11978-13627 GCF_002776525.5 Piliocolobus tephrosceles | reverse complement strand
TCCTGCCTGTAACACTCCCTTCCCGCTCTGCCTTCCTGGGCCTGTCTCCATCCCACCAGGCTGAGGCTCCTTGGGGCCTGACATCATCATTCAGCCCTAGGACCTTCAAACAAGGGGTCACATGCCCTTGATAGGACTAGACTGTCCTTTCAACTGTGTGCCAGGTCATGTGACAGTAGGATGATGGTGGGAATTGGGCAGGCATGTTTCCTGTCCTCAGGGATATCATGCCCAAGGTGGCAAGAAATGACATAAAGAAAGCATCCTCCAAACCATGAGTGATGTTGGTGAAAAGAGCTAAAAGAGAGAAGTGTGACTGTGGCTGGGACATAAAAAGCACAGAGGCTGGCTTGGGGACTCTAGTGGGACTCTGTCTCTGCAAAAAAAATGAAGAAAATAAATTAGCTGTGTGTGGCGGCACATGTGGTGTCCCAGCTACTTGGCAGGCTGAGGTGGGAGGATTTCTTAAGCTTGGGAGGTTGAGGCTACAGTGAGCCATGATCACGTCACTGCACTCCATCCTGGGTGACAGAGTGAGAAGCTGTCTCAAAACAAAAACAAACACAAACAAACAAACAAAAAACAGCCTCTCTGCTGTGGGGATCAGGGAGGGAGGAAGTGATTGAAAATCACCTAACAGAGAACATCAGTCCTCTTAATAGATAAAGAATTTCTACAAACAAAGAATATGCCAGCTACACAAAAACAAAGTAGTATAAGAATATGTTTAGAATAAGCAATACAAATCAGTCTCTCTCAAATAAAGAGAGCTTTACCTCATTCATAGTAAGAGAAATGCACATTGAATTCTCACTGTGGTGTCAACCACTCATTTTGTGGTATCACAAACAGCAAGACAATCAGACGTTACATATTTTCTATCAGAAGTACACAGCACCACATGTGAAGTAGTCCTCCAAAAAACAAAACAAAATAAAACATAAAACCCAAATCTGATTATGCCTCTAGAATATAAATACAAATTTACACGGTAGACAAGGGACAGAACAACAGTTAAAAGACACCACTGGGATGCAGTCAGCAAAATCTAAATGGTGGCATCCTCTCCAGAACAAATAAACTGGTTTCTTCAACATGCAACAAAATTTAGAAAGAAAATAAAAGAGAGGCAGAGGGTAAATCTGAAGACTGAAAGAGATTCAAGAAACACATAAAAATGACATATGATAATAAGTGTTGATAAGGATGTGGAAAACTTGGAACTTTCATACATTGCCAGTGGGAAGGTAAAATGGTGTAGTTGCTTTGGAAAACAGTCTGGCAGTTTTTCAGGGGATTAAACATGGAGTTGCCATATGATCCAAAAATTCCACCTTAGGTATGAAGCCAAGAGAATTAGCCAGGCATGGAGGCTCATGCCTATAATCCCAGCACTTTGGGAGGTGGAGGTGGGTGGATCACCTGAGGTCAGGAGTTCGAAACCAGCCTGGTCAACATGGTGAAATCCTGTCTCTATTAAAAATACAAAAATTAGTCAGGTGTTGTGGCATGTGCCTGTAATTCCAGCTACTTCAGAAGGTGAGGCATGAGGATCCCTTGAAGCTGGAAGGTGGAGTTTGCAGTGAGCCTGGGCGACAGAGTGAGACTCCATCTCAAAAAACAAGAAAGAAAGAAAGGAAAAAGAAAGA
>NW_022321466.1:0-11878 GCF_002776525.5 Piliocolobus tephrosceles | reverse complement strand
AAAGAAGAAAGAAAGAATAATCATGTATCAATTTGCAAAATATGTACTTTATTTGAATCCTGATTTTTTTAAAAACCTTGTAATAATATTAATATCATTTATAAATATGAAGGAACGTTTGACTATATATTTGATTAAATTGAGAACATATTATGTTGTGGAAACACACACATACATACATATGTTTCTTTTCTTTTAATAGGACATAATGACAAATTTACAGATGATATGATGTCTGGGATTTGCTTCAAATAATGGTGCAAGGGAGAGGTGGCCTTCCAGTAAACACCGGTTATTTCAACCTGAGAAAGCTGATTTAAAACAGAAACAAAAACAAGATTTTTATCATTGCTGAATGTGGACAGTGGGTACGTTGGATTTGTTATACTACTCTTTCTACCTCAGACTTGGCTCATCCCTTGGTGCTGTGCAGCCCTCGAGTAGCCTTGACCCTCTCTGTGCCTCATGGAGGTTCACCTGCCCTTGTTATTCCCACCAGCTCCCACCTGCCTGGCACCTTCCCTTTTGGAATCTCAGGTTCTTCTTCTGTAGGATTTGAGAAATCTGAGCCCATTTCCATAATAAAAAGTCAAAACACAGGCCAGGCGTGGTGGCTGATGTCTGTAATCCCAACACTTTGGGAGGCTGAGGCAGGTGGATCACTTGAGGTTAGGAGTTCAAGACCAACCTGGCCAACATGGTGAAACGCCATCTCTATCAAAAGATAAAAAAATTAGCTGGGCATGGTGGCGCATGCCTGCAGATCCAGCTATTTGGGAGGCTGAGGCATGAGAATCGCTTGGACCTGGGAAGCAGAGGTTGCAGTAATTCGAGATGGCACCACTGCACTCCAGCCTGAGCGACAGAGTGAGACCCTGTCTCAAGAAAAAAAAAAAAAAAATCAAAACATAAAACAGCCTTAGGGAGCTAATGCCACCCTACACCTGCCAGTTCAACATGGATCAACATGTTTGATGCCACCTGGTGTGGGGGAGGCCGGGGTCAGTAGACATTTACAGGCACCAGAGAAGACATTTTAACAATGTCTCCAAGTCAAAAGGCCCACTCCTATCCCCAATAACACGCTCCTGCACACAATTCCTTGCTGGAGGGGATGACGATCCAGGTAATTCCCTGTGGCCACTGGCCACTGATGCCTGATGTTTGTTACAGCAAAGGACGTTACCTGCTGAAATGTCCCTGTTTAGAGACCTGTTACATCAGCTCATGTATTAAGGAGATTCATTACTTGCTTCATCCTTGAGAGAAGCCCTTCCATTCATCAGTATGAAGAAGCTCTACCATGTAGGGGTGTGTGGAGGCCACCCTATGTGTTTGAAAGTGGAAAAGACTGGCCCCAAAAGTGGGTGAATTTATGACTGTTGAGATTAAAATCAAGGACAAGTGCACGCATCTATTCTTGTAGAAACTTCTGGGCACTGTGTGTGGTGCCATGGGGACTTTGATAGCCCCTGAGAAGAAGCCAAGACTGGTTGGGAGCAAAGAGGATGGCACACATCACCTGTACCCTATGCCTTGTCAATAATTTTTCCTGAACGTGGTTCCAACCCAAAATTTCCTCTCTGTGTGTGTGTGTGTGTGTGTGTGTGTATATATATATATATTTTTTTCCAGACATGGTCTCCATCTGTTGCCCAGGCTGGAGTGTAGTGGTGCAATAACAGCTCACAGCAGCCTCCACCTCCTGGGCTCGAGAGCCTCCCACCTCAGCCTCTCAAGTAGCTGGGAGTACAGGTGTGTGCCACTATGCCTGACTCTTTTTGTTGTTGTTGTTAGAGACAAGTCTTGTTGTCCAAGCTGGTCTGTAACTCCTAGCCTCATGCAATCCTCCCATCTCCATCTCTCACAATTGCTGTGATCATGGGTGTAAGCCACCATGCTTGGCCCAAAATATTTTAAAAGGTAGCCATCTGTGAGGCCAGGCAGATCTTCCTGCCTGGGCTCCTGGTGAATTCTAGAATGTTCTCAAGGGCAGGTACGGGAGGAAGCCCTGAAGGAGTGCACCATGGGGCGAGAGCAGTATGAACTCTACCTGGGCAGATTAAACTGGATTTGTTATACTACTTAGGATCATACACTTAGGAGAGTTTTGGGTGAGAGGACCAAAGGCCGAAACACTCCCAGAGCTTGTGAAAAGGGCCCGGAGAAGACTGGCAGGCACACAGAGCCATCACCTTTGCCCTGGAAACACATACATATATATATATACACACACACACACACACATAAAATATGTATATATATTTGTCAGACAAGATCTCCATCTGTTGCCCAGGTTGGAGTGCAGTGGTATGATTAGAGCCCACTGCAGCCTCCACCCCTGGCCTTGAGATTCTCCCACCTCAGTCTCCTGAGTAGCTGGGAGTACAGGTGTGTGCCACCATGCCTGAGTCCTTTTTCTCTTTTTTAAAATTAAAAAAATTTTTTTTTATTTTTTGGTAGAGACAAGTCTTGTTGCCCAAGCTGGTCTCTAACTCCTAGCCTTAAGTGATCCTCCCATCTCTGCCTCTCAAAGTGCTGGGATACCAGGTGTGAGTCACTGTGCCTGGCCAAAAATATTTTAAAAGGTAGCCATCTGTGAGGCCGGGCAAATCTTCCTGCTGGGCTCCTGGTGAGTTCTAGAATGCGGTCAAGGGCGGGCACAGGAGGAAGCCCTGCGGGAGTGCACCATGGGGCAGGGGGAGTATGGACTCCACCTGGGCAGATTAAATTAGGAGAGGGTTGGGAGAGACAGTCAGATCATAGACTTAGGAGAGTTTCAGGTGACAGGACCAAAGGCAGAAACAATCCTGGAGCTTCTGATAAGGGCCGGGAGAAGCCTGGCAGGCACACAGAGCCATCACCTTTGCCCTGGAAACAAAGTTGTACCTTTGCCCAGGATGAGGTAAATAGCGTGAGGGACACCACAGCTCTTTGGCTCTTTTCTCTTGAAAAAGATATTTGCTTTTTCACCCAGGCTGGAGTGCAGTAGTGTGATGAAGGCTCACTGCAGCCTCAACCTCCCCTGCTAGAGTGATCCTTCCACCTCAGCCTCCCAAGTAGTTGGGACTACAGGTCACAGGCCACCACAGCCCACTAATTTCTTTAGATATTTTGTACACACTGAGTCTCACTATATTGCCCAGGAAGGCCTCCAACTCCTGGGCTCAAACGATTCTCCCCCTGGGCCTTCCAAAGTGCTGGGATTACAAGCGTGAGCCAATCACTCCCAGCCACTGCAGCCTTTTGGATTCCCTTTGGGATTTGGCCCCTGGGGGCTTCTGTTCCCGAAGCCACTGTTCCACTAATCTTGTCTGAGGCCCCTTTGCAGGGGTCAGGGCGCCCCCCTGGCCAAGGACGCCACACACGCAGAGCCAGATGCTGCCAGAAGCTGTTATTGTTATTATCAGCCGGCAGCACCGGCTACGGCCACAATCATAAGAGGGAAATGGACTGAATCCCCGCACCCCCAATCCCTCACCCACTCCGACCCAGGGCTGCCGACCCGGCCTGGCATGTCCCGGCGCTCCTGGGTCCCCTGTACTCCGCTGGTTCTTCGCCGTGGTGTCCTGCAGCCAGACCCTTTCTGCGCTTCCAGGAGCCCACCTCGGGCGGCTGGGAGGCGTCGTGTGGGGCTCACAAGTTCCACGCTGTCATCTCCACCAGCTCCCACCTCCCAGACACCTTCCCTCCCGCGCTGTCAGGTTCTGCCTCCGCAGCATTTGGCAGATCTGAGCCCGGTCCCTGTCGCCCCTCCGCGGGAGCCTCACCCTGGCCGCGGACTAGAAGCAGCAGGAGCCCACAGGCCACCGCACTCAGCCGCGCTGGAAGTCGATGCAGTCGCATGGTCGGCTCGCTGGTCTCGGTTCGCTGTCCGCGGACAGGCTGCTGTTCACCCAGAGGCTGCCCGGGTCGTTCCAGCCGCGGATCAGTGCCTCGCCCAGCCTCGGAGTTTGGACTGGGCAGGGAGTGGGTGGGGTGCGCTGGCTTTGTGGGGAAAGGTGGGTCTGGTAGGACAGCAGGACTGAGCAGTCATAGATGGGTGGGGATCTAGTGGCAGGCAGGCCTGGGCACGACCACTTCCCTTCTGCCCGGGCCCCTTTGGCATCCTCCGAACGGGCTGCGCGGCTTCTACAGCCCCTCCGCAATCCAGGGAATCCTCTCCTCAAACCAGTCCTTGTCCACAGGCTGGATGAGCGTGCAGGAGGATCCATAGGAGGGAGAAATAAACTAGAATTGGAGAACCCAGGAGGGCTTCTCTGAGGAGATGCAAGTTCAGGATTCCCACAGATGGAGAAGTGGGAAGGAATTTGATTGGGATGAAGGAGCTTGAGCAAAGGCAGGGAGGCCTGATGGCGCCCTTCATTCTGGAAACTCCTCCTTGCTGTCAGGACTGTTTCTTGGGTCCCCCTAAGGAAGGAGACCACTACTACTCCTGCTGCCCTCCTCCCCCCGCCTTGCCTAGTTCACAAGACAGGAGGAAAGCGAGAAAGAAACAAAAGTAAGATCAATAGCCAGACAACCTTGGCACCACCACCCGGCCCTAGGAGTTAAACAAAGTAATAATAATAACATCAACCCCAGGCCTAAACTACTTGTGCTGTCTATAAATTCCAGACACTGTATGAAAAAAGCATTGTAAAACTTTCTGTTCTGTTAGCTGATGCATGTAGCCCCCAGTCACGTTTCCCACACTTGCTCGATTTATCATGACCCTTTCATGTGGACCCCTTAAAGTTGTAAGCCTTTAAAAAGGTCAAATATTTCCTTCTCGGGGAGCTCGGCTCTTAAGACGCGAGTCTGCCGACGCTCCTGGCCGAATAAAAAACCTCTTCCTTCTTTAATCCGGTGTCTGAGAAGTTTTGTCTGCGGCTCGTCCTGCTACATTTCTTGGTTCCCTGACCGGGAAGTGAGGTGATTAACGGATGTTCCAGGCAGCCCCTTAGGCAGCTTATGCCTGCCCTGTAGAGCATCCCTTCAGGGGACTCTGGCCAGCTTGAGCGATGCGGATCCTGAGATCGCTCCCGGGTAGGCATTTGCCCCAGTGGAATGCCTCCTCAGAGCAGTGCACAGCAGGCCCCTGTGGAGGATCAACACAGTGGCTGAACACCGGGAAGGAACTGGCACTTTAAGTCCGGACATCTGAAACTTGGTAAGACTAGTCTTTGGAATTTGCCCACTCCATTTGAGTGGAAGCGTGGCCTGATCACCCATGGCGTGCCTGTACCGGCACTTTCGTTTTTGTTTTCGACTTTAATTCATTGCTTGATACTTTGGTTTTTGTTTTTGACTTGAGTTGAATTGTTTGATACTTTGGTTTTGGTTTTGACTTGGCTCGGATTTCTGGATACTCTGATTTTGGTTTTGATTCTGGTTTGGTATAAACTGAAAAGGTGTGTGTGCGCCCTTTTTACCCGTTCTTTGTTTTGTGGTGTGCCTGTGTTGTGAGCGTGGTGTTTTGTCTTGAGGAAACATGGGTCAGACACAAAGTAAGCCCACTCCACTAGGAAATATGTTGAAAAATTTTAAGAAAGGATTTAATGGAGACTATGGGGTTACTATGACACCAGGAAAACTTAGAACTTTGTGTGAAATAGATTGGCCAACATTAGAAGTGGGTTGGCCATCAGAAGGAAGCCTGGACAGGTTCCTTGTTTCTAAGGTGTGGCACAAGGTAACTGGTGAGTCAGGACACTCAGACCAGTTTCCATGCATAGACACTTGGTTACAGCTGGTGCTAGACCCCCCACAGTGGCTAAGAGGGCAGGCAGCAGCAGTGCTAGTAGGGCAGGCAGCAGCAGTGCTAGTAGCAAAGGGACAGACAGCCAAGGAAGGATCCCGCTCCACTCGCCAAGGGAAATCAACTCCTGAAGTTCTGTTCGACCCAACATCAGAAGATCCATTGCAGGAGATGGCACCAGTGATCCCAGTGGTGCCCTCCCCTTACAAGGGAGACAGGCTCCCCAGTCTTGAGCCCACAGTGCTTGTGCCTCCACAAGACAAATATATCCCTAGGCCACGAGTAGACAAGAGAGGAGGTGAAGCCTCGGGAGAAACCCCTCCCTTGGCAGCTGGTTTACAACCCAAAACTGGGGTACAAATGCCCCTGAGAGTAACCAGTGTGCTTATTGTAAAGAAATGGGACATTGGAAGAACAAATGCCCTCAGCTAAAAGGAAAACAAGGAGACTCAGAGCAGGAGGCCCCAGACAAGGAGGAAGGGGCCCTGCTCAACCTGGCAGAAGGGTTATTGGACTGAGGGGGACCCGGCTCAAGTGCCCCCAAAGAGCCTATGGTCAGGATGGCAGTCGGGGGTAAAGACATTGATTTTCTTGTAGATACTGGTGCTGAACATTCTGTAGTAACCACCCCAGTTGCCCCCTTATCCAAAAAGACTATTGACATAATTGGAGCCACGGGCGTTTCAGCAAAGCAAGCTTTCTGCTTGCCTCGGACTTGTACTGTAGGAGGACATAAAGTGATTCACCAGTTTTTGTACATGCCTGACTGTTCCTTGCCCTTGCTGGGAAGGGACTTGCTTAGCAAGCTGAGAGCCACTATCTCTTTTACAGAGCACGGCTCTTTGCTGCTAAACTGACCTGGAACGGGAGTCATTATGACCCTCACGGTACCCTGAGAGGAATAATGGAAACTTTTCTTAACTGAGCTGAGCCAAGAGATAAGACCAGCTTATCTGGCCAAAAGTGTGGGTGGAAGACAACCCTCCAGGGTTGGCAGTCAACCAAGCCCCTGTACTTATAGAAGTTAAGCCTGGGCACAGCCGGTTAGGCAAAAACAGTACTCAGTCCCCAGAGAAGCTCTTGAAGGTATCCAGGTCCATCTCAAGCACCTAAGAACCTTTGGAATTACAGTTTCTTGTCAGTCTCCATGGAATACTCCCCTCCTGCCGGTTCCCAAGCCAGGGACCAAGGACTACAGGCCAGTACAGGATTTGTGCTTGGTTAATCAAGCTACAGTGACTTTACATTCAACAGTACTTAACCCGTACACATTGTTGGGGTTGCTGCCAGCTGAGGACACCTGGTTCACCTGCTTGGACCTGAAAGATGCTTTCTTTAGCATCAGATTAGCCCCTGAGAGCCAGAAGCTGTTTGCCTTTCAGTGGGGAGATCCGGAGTTGGACCGGATTCCCACTTGGACCTGGCTTCCCCAAGGGTTCAAGAACTCCCCCACCATCTTCGGGGAGGCATTGGCTCGAGACCTCCGGAAGTTTCCCACCAGAGACCTAGGCTGCGTGTTGCTCCAGTACATTGATGACCTTCTGCTGGGACACCCCACGGCAGTCGGGTGCGCCAAGGGAATGGATGCCCTACTCCGGCACCTGGAGGACTGTGGGTATAAAGTGTCCAAGAAAAAAGCTCAGATCTGCTGACAGAAGGTATGTTACCTGGGATTTGCTATCCGACAGGGGGAGAGCAGCCTGGGATCAGAAAGAAAGCAGGTCATTGGCAATCTACTGAAGCCTACGAGCAGAAGGCAGGTGAGAAAAGTCTTAGGAGCTGTGGGATTTTGCAGTCTGTGGATCCCAAACTTTGCAATATTAGCCAAGCCTTTGTATGAGGTCACAAAGGGGGGGACCGGGAACCTTTTAAATGGGGATCCCAACAACAGCAAGCATTTCATGAGTTAAAGGAAAAACTTCTGTCAGCCCCAGCCTTGGGGCTACCCGATCTGACAAAGCCTTTTACATTGTATGTGTCAGAGAGAGAAAAGATGGCAGTTGGAATTTTAACCCAAACTGTGGGGCCCTGGCCAAGGAACAACTAGACGGGATTTCTAAAGGATGGCCCCCATGTTTGAGGGCCTTGGCAGCAACTGCCCTGCTAGTACAAGAAGCAGATAAGCTGACTCTTGGGCAAAACTTGAAAATAAAGGCCCCCCATGCTGTGGTAACTTTAATGAATACTAAAGGACATCATTGGTTAACTAATGCTAGACTCACCAAGTACCAAAGTTTGCTCTGTGAAAATCCCCATATAACCAGTGAAGTTTGTAACAACCTGAACCCACCACCTTGCTCCCAGTATCAGAGAGCCCTGTCAAGCACGACTGTGTAAAAGTGTTGGACTCAGTTTACTCTAGCAGACCTGACCTCCGGGACCAGCCTTGGGCATCAGTAAACTGGGAAAGAGCAAAAAGAAAAAGAAAAACTAAGAGTAAGTGTAAAAAAAGAGAAATTAGTCATGTGAGAAGACGTGGATGTGGATGGAAATGTGAAAGAAGTCAAGTTAGGCAAGGATTCAAGACCCGGACAAGGCTAGAGAGAGATTAATGTACGAGATGCAAAAAAAAAGGACACTAGGGCCGGTCGCGGTGGCTCAAGCCTCTAATCCCAGCACTTTGGGAGGCCGAGACGGGCGGATCATGAGGTCACAAGATCAAGACCATCCTGGCTAACACGGTGAAACCCCGTCTCTACTAAGAAATACAAAAAACTAGCCGGGCGAGGTGGCGGGCGCCTGCAGTCCCAGCTACTTGGGAGGCTGAGGCAGGAGAATGGCGTGAACCCGGGAGGCGGAGCTTGCAGAGATCCGGCTACTGCACCCCAGCCTGGGCGACAGAGCGAGACTCCATCTCAAAAAAAAAAAAAAAAAGGACACTAGAAGGCTTAATGTTCAAAAAGGCAATAAAGGCAATGGCCAAGGCCGCAAGACAAAGAGGCCATCGGCCAAGGGCTGCCGCACCTTGGAGGAACCAAATACTGATCTGAACAGACTGACAGGAGCTGAAGAATATAAAGACTGGGGCAGACTAAGCACCTTCTCATTAGGCTCCCAGGAGCCCATGGTCATATTAGATGTTAAAAGCAGCAAGATTCTGCTGTATCTGGATTCCAATTTCTCACTGAAGGCTAAGCCACTAAATAGAGTTACAAAGGGGGCGGGGGGTGGGGAGAAAAACCCCTCCTCTAAGAAACTTAAACAGTAAAAAGAACCATACCTTGTGAAAACTTGTTTATAGACTTTACAGAACTGCCCCATGCTGGAGACTATTGTACATGCTAGTGCTTGTTTGCTCATTTAAGATAAAAATCAGGTTTTTGCCTATCGTCCTCCTCCAAGTCAGGTGCACCCCCACCAAACAAACTAGGTATTTGCCCTACAAAATTTTGTTTGGTCGGCCACCCCCAAATCATAGGTCAAATTAAAGGTGACCTCCAGAAACTAAAGAAATTAACCTTAAGAAAGCAAATGCAGGCTTTAAAAATAGCCATACAAAGTGTTCATACTTAAATAAATAAAAATGTCTATAAGCCTGACACCCCTTTAAATCTAGTGACTCTGTTTAAAGTAAAATCTAATTTTTGTAGCACCCATATAGGATGGGCTCTACACTGTAACCTTGTCCACTCCCACTGCTGTTAAAGTTGCAGGTGCTGTGTCTTGGATCCACCACAGTCAGCTAACACCGGCAGCTCAGGAGAAGTGGATCAGCCAGCAGGACGCAGATCATCCAACGCGACTGATCCTGAGACGAGACCAAGCTGCTGCTGAGGACAACAGCCCTGCTCTAGTCCCACACCGGAGGCTGACTAGTCTACGCACAGCCGAAGCTTGAGGACTCATCAAGCAAGTAAATGTAGTTAAAAATCTTAATAGTTTTCCCGTAATACTGTTTTCCTATTGTTCTGTCACTGTGTTCAACCTTTTCCCCAAGTAAGGACCTCTTTTACCCTTGCTGGATATGAATATGCTGTACATTGTTTTGTTGTTACTACCCCCCATAACCACGCTAGAAGAAACACCTATCTAAGGTGTCCCCACTGTACATTTACTGTACATTTAGGAAACCCAGACCTGTTCAGTCCAGCAACAATTCCGAGTCTTACAGTCATTCTTTAAACATATAAACCAGAAGTTACCAGGACCTCTTCCTTTAGAGGTTCCTTAGTAGAACCTCTTTCTTTAGTAAAAACAGAAAAAAACCTATTTGCTCAGTTGGCTGAAAACATTGCTGGCAGCCTAGATGTTTCTTCATGTTGTGTTTATAAAAAGGCTAACATAAGAGACCAATGGCCTTGAGAAGCAAAAGAGTTAATGCTTCAAGATAACTTTACTTTAACTCTTTCCCCAAACAGATGTCCTGAGTTCAAGCATCTGGCTCTTAAAAACTTCTGTTATTAAAAAAAACTGTGTTACTCGCTAAGAAAAAGCTTTTCAGACCCAGTGACAAAACTAACCTGCTTAGGTTAGTTGATACATGTGCCTGTTGATACATGTGCCTGTACAAGTTTAACACAGGTTTGATCCTAGGTCTTCATTTAGAAAACAGTTTCCAGCTATAAAAGTTTAACACCCTCATTATAAGTATGTTACTGGTAACAGAAAGATGCTTGCTGCTCCCCTGTGTATTACACTTGTTCCTTCAAATGATAAAAGGTTTTGTAGCTACCATGGTTCATCAGAAAACTTCAGCACAAGTATATGACATAAAACACTATCGTTCTGTCTTGCAAAGAGACTCAGAAAGTAAAAATAAAAGTGAGAACTCCCACTAATTAGTGAAAATTCTCAAAGGTGGAGATAAGGAAGGAGACCACTACTACTCCTGCTGCCCTCCTCCCCCCACCTTGCCTAGTTCACAAGACAGGAGGAAAGTGAGAAAGAAACAAAAGTAAGATAAATAGCCAGACAACACTGGCACCACCACCTGGCCCTAGGAGTTAAAGTAATAACAACAACATCAACCCCTGGCCTAAACTACTTGTGTTATCTGTAAATTCCAGACACTGTATGAAAAAAGCATTGTAAAACTTTCTGTTCTGTTAGCTGATGTATGTAGCCCCCAGTCACGTTTCCCACACTTGCTCGATTTATCATGACCCTTTCACGTGGACCCCTTAAAGTTGTAAGGCTTTAAAAAGGCCAAGTATTTCTTTTTTGGGGAGCTCGGCTCTTATGACGCGAGTCTGCCGACGCTCTCGGCTGAATAAAAAACCTCTTCCTTCTTTAATCTGGTGTCTGAGGAGTTTTGTCTTCAGCTCGTCCTGCTACAGTGGAATCGCGACTCACTGTGGCCTTGACCTCCCAGGCTCATTGATTCGCTGGCCTTAGTCTCATGAGTAACTGAGACTACAGATGTGTGCCACCACATCCAAATAATTTTGCATTTTTTTGTAGAGATGGCATTTCTCCATGCTGCCTAGGCTGGTCTCGAATTCCTGGGCTCAAGCTCAGGAGGCCCACCCCAGCCTCCAAAAGTGCTGCGATTACGGGCATGAGCCACCGCACCTGGCCTAACCGGTAATATTTATTTATTTATTTATTTATTTTATTTTATTTTATTTTATTTTTGAGGCAGGGTCTCTCTCTGTTGCCCAGACTGGAGTGCAGTGGTGCAATCTTGGCTCACTGCAACCTCTGCCTCCTGGGTTCAAGTGATTCTTATGTCTCAGCCTCCCAGGTAGCTGACATTCTAGGTGTGCACCACAAAGCCTGGCTAATTTTTGTATTTTTAGTAGAGACAGGGTTTCACCATGTTGGCCAGGCTCGTCTCAAACTCCTGGCCTCAAATGATCCGCCCACTTCGGCTTCCCAAAGTGCTGAGATTATAGGTGTGGGCCACTGCACCTAGCCTAGCCGGTAGTATTTTTGCTATAGCAGCTGAATGGATTAAGACACTAGGATTCCGGTATCCAGGTTCCCTACTGGCCACTCACAGATATAGGATCACTTGGGGCCTGTGGAGAGGCAGATAGAGGCTTTTTTAGAATTTATTTTTATTTTTTCAGACCTCTCAGGGATGAACAGACATAGGCTTCTCACGCTCAGGTGTGGGCAACATTCTTCAAAGCACCTCCCTCAAAATGGCAAAGGCCTGGGGGCTCAGAGGAGAGAAGAGAGAAGGCAGGTGGAGGT
>NW_022321465.1:0-4251 GCF_002776525.5 Piliocolobus tephrosceles | reverse complement strand
GATGGGTGCTGACGAGTTGATGGGTGCAGCACACCAACATGGCACATGTATACATATGTAACCTGCACGTTATGCACATGTACCCTAGAACTTAAAGTATAATAAAAAAATTTTTAAAAAAAGAGAGGCAGAGAGAGAAATGTGTAATATATATTTGAGGATACTGTCACAAAAATTTCCCCAACCTTGCTAGAGAGGCCAACATACAAATTTAGGAAATCCAGAGAACTTCACAAGTTATAATTTAAAATGACCATTCCCCAGACACAGAGTTATCCAATTTTTCAAAGTCAACCTGAATATATATATAAAGCAGTTAGAGACAAAGGGCAGGTCACCTACAAAGGAAACCTCATCAGGCTAACAACTGAGCTTTCAGCAGAAACCTTACAAGCCAGAAGATATTGGAAGCCTATATGCAGCAACCATAGAGAAAAAAAAGTTCTACCAAGAATTTTATATCCAGGCAATCTAAGCTTCACAAGAAAAAAACAATTCTTTCCAGACTAGCAAATGTTAATGGAATTTATTCCCACCAGACCTTTCTTATAGGAGATTATTAAAGAAGTGTTAAACATAAAAATGAAAGACTCTTATGTGCCACAGTGAAAACATACTTAAGTACATAGCCCACGGACTCTGTAAAACAACTATGCAATCAAGTCTGCATAATAACTAGCAAACAGCACGATGACAGGGCACACCATGTCAATATTAACCTTGACTATAAATGGGATAAATGTCCCCACTTAAAAGGCATCAAGTGGCAAGTGAGATAAAGAAGTAATCCCCAACTCTATGCTGTCTTCCAGAGACCCTTCTCACATGAAATGAAATACATAGGCACAAAGAAGATGGAGAAAGATGTATCAGATGAATGGAAAACAAAAACCAACAGTGGTTGCTATTCTCATTTCAGACAAAACAGACTTTTTTTTTTTTTTTCATACTTTAAGTACTAGGGCACATGTGCACAACGTGCCGGTTTGTTACATATATATACATGTGCCATATTGGTGCGTTGCACCCATTAACTCATCATTTACATTAGGCATATCTCCTAATGTTATACCTCCCCCTGATCCCCTCCACAAAATAGGACCCGGTGTGTGATACTCTCCTTCCTGTGTCCAAGTGATCCATTGTTCAGTTCCCACCTATGAGTGAGAATATACGGTATTTGGTTTTCTGTTCTTGGGATAGTTTACTGAGAATGATGATTTCCAGCTGCAACCATGTCACTACAAAGGACAGGAACTCATCCTTTTTCATGGCTACATAGTATTCCATGGTGTATATGTGTCACATTTTCTAAATCCACTCTGTCACTGATGGACATTTGGGTTGATTCCAAGTCTTTGCTATTGTGAATAGTGCCGCATTAAACATACGTGTGTGTATGTCTTTATAGCAGCATGACTTGTAATCCTTTGGGTATATCCCCAGTAATGGGATGGCTGGGTCAAATGGTATTTCTAGTTCTAGATCACTGAAGAATCACCACACTGTTTTCCACAATGGTTGAACTACTTTATAATCCCACCAACAGTGTAAAAGTGTTCCTATTTCTCCACATCCTCTCCAGCACCCGTTGTTTCCTGATTTTTTAATGATGGTCATTCTAACTGGTGTGAGATGGTATCTCATTGTGATTTTGATTTGCATTTCTCTGATAGCGAGTGATGATGAGCATTTCTTCATCTGTCTGCTGGCTGTATGAATGTCTTCTTTTGAGAAGTGCCTATTCATATCCTTTGCCCACTTTTTGATGGGGTTGTTTTTCTCTTGTAAATTTGATTGAATTCTTTACAGGTTCTGGATATTAGCCCTTTGTCAGATGGGTAGATTGCAAAAATTTTCTCCCATTCTGTAGGTTGCCTGTTCACTCTGATGGTAGTTTCTTTTGCTGTGCAGAAGCTCTTTAGCTTCATTAGATCCCATTTGTCAATTTTGGCTTTTGTTGCCATTGCTTTTTGGTATTTTAGACATGAAGTCCTTGCCCATGCCTATGCCTTGAATGGTATTCCCTAGGTTTTCTTCTAGGATTTTTATGGTTTTCGGGCTAACATTTAAGTCTCTAATCCATGTTGAATTAATTTTCGTATAAGGAGTAAGGAAAGGATCCAGTTTCAGCTTTCTACTTATGGCTAGCCAATTTTCCCAGCACCATTTATTAAATAGGGAATCCATTCCCCATTTCTTGTTTTTGTCTGGTTTGTCAAGCATCAGATGACTGTAGATGTGTGGTGTTATTTTTGAGGGCTCTGTTCTGTTCCATTGGTCTATATCTCTGTTTTGGTACCAGGACCATGCTGTTTTGGTTACGGTAGCCTTGTAGTATAGTTTGAAGTCAAGTAGCGTGATGCCTCCAGCTTTGTTCTTTTTGCTTAGGATTGTCTTGGCAATGTGGGGTCTTTTATGGTTCCATATGAACTTTAGAGCAGTTTTTTTCCAATTCTGTAAAGAAAGTCATTGGTAGCTTAATGGTGATGGCATTGAATCTAAAAATTACCTTGGGCAGTATGGCCATTTACACAATATTGAATCTTCCTATCCATGAGCATGGTATGTTCTTCCACTTGCTAGTGTCCTCTTTTATTTCACTGAGCAGTGGTTTGTAGTTCTCCTTGAAGAGCTCCTTTACCTTGTAAGCTGGATTCCTAGGGATTTTATTCTCTTTGGAGCTATTGTGAATCGGATTTCATTCAGGATTTAGCTCTCTGGTTGTCTGTTACTGGTGTATAAGAATGCTTGTGATTTTTGCACATTGATTTTTTGTCCTCAGAATTTGCTGAAGTTGCTCATCAGCTTAAGGAGATTTTGGGCTGAGATAATAGGGTTTTCTAAATATACAATCATGTCATCTGCAAGCAGGGACAACTTGACTTCTTCTTTTCCTAGCTGAATACCTTTTATTTCTTTCTCTTGCCTCATTGCCCTAGCCAGAACTTCCAAAACTATGTTGAATAGAAGTGGTGAGAGAGGGCATCCCTGTCTTGTACCAGTTTTCAAAGGGAATGCTTCCAGTTTTGGCCCATTCAGTATGATATTGGCTGTGGGTTTGTCAGAAATAGCTCTTATTATTTTGAGGTACGTTCCATCAATACCGAATTTATTGAGAGTTTTTAACATGTAGGGCTGTTCAATTTCGTCAAAGGCCTTTTCTGCATCTATTGAGATAATCATCTGGTTTTTGCTTTGGATCTGTTTATATGCTAGATTATGTTTATTGATTTGCGTATGTTGAAACAGCCTTGCATCTCAGGGATGAAGCCCACTTGATCATGGTAGATAAGCTTTTTGATGTGCTGCTGGATTTGGTTTGCCAGCATTTTGTTGAGGATTTTTGCATCGATGTTCATCAGGGAGATTGGTCTAAAATTCTCTTTTTTTGTTGTGTCTCTGCCAGGCTTTGGTATCAGGATGATGTTGGCCTCATAAAATGAGTTAGGGAGGATTCCCTCTTTTTCTTTTGATTGGAATAGTTTCAGAAGGAATGATACCAACTCCTCCTTGTACCTCTGGTAGAATTTGGCTGTGAATCCATCTGGTCCTGGACTTTTTTTGGTTGATAGGCTATTAATTATTGCCTCAACTTCAGAGCCTGCTATTGATCTATTCAGGGATTCAACTTCTTCCTGGTTTAGTCTTGGGAGAGTGTAAGTGTCCAGGAAATTATCCATTTCTTCTGGATTTTCTAGTTTATTTGCATAGAGGTGTTTATAGTATTCTCTGATGGTAGTTTGTATTTCCGTGGGGTCGGTGGTGATATCCCCTTTATCTTTTTTTATTGTATCTGTTTAATTCTTCTCACTCTTCTTCTTTATTAGTCTTCTTAATGGTCTATCAATTTTGTTGATCTTTTAAAAAAAACCAGTTCCTGGATTCATTGATTTTTTTGGAGGGTTTTTCATGTCCCTATCTCCTCCAGTTCTGCTCTGATCTTAGTTATTTCTTGCCTTCTGCTAGCTTTTGAATGTGTTTGCTCTTGCTTCTCTAGTTCTTTTAATTGTAATGTTAGAGTGTCTATTTTAGATCTTTCCTGCTTTCTCTTGTGGGCATTTAGTGCTATAAATTTCCCTCTTCACACTGCTTTAAATGTGTCCCAGAGATTCTGGTATGTTGTATCTTTGTTCTCATTGGTTTCAAAGAACATCTTTATTTCTGCCTTCATTTCTTTGTGTACCCAGTAGTCATTCAGGAGCAGGTTGTTCAGTTTCCATGTAGTTGAGCAGTTTTGATTGAGTTTCT
>NW_022321464.1:0-6613 GCF_002776525.5 Piliocolobus tephrosceles | reverse complement strand
AGACAGGCCCAGGAAGGCAGAGCGGGAAGGGAGTGTTACAGGCAGGAAGTTCGTAAAGCCTGTGTTTATAGATCAGGATCCCTTGAGCTGAGCTGAGGATGGCAAGGAGGCAGCAATACCAACAGTCTGGGAGGGCAACCAATTGGACAGACCCAACTGTGATATCTCTCTCTCTGCCCACAGGCCAGGACTCTGCCAGTCCCATCCGGACCACATACACGGGCCAGGTGCTGGGGAGTCTTGTCCATGTCAGGGGCACCGATACCGGGGTCCATACCTTCCTGGGAATTCCCTTTGCCAAGCCACCTCTAGGTCCGCTGCGATTTGCACCCCCTGAGCCCCCTGAATCTTGGAGTGGTGTGAGGGATGGAACCACCCATCCGGCCATGTAAGCTCTCCCAGGGGTCTAGGGAACTCCAGGCCCTGGGGCAGGGGTGGGGTGCTCTGAACTCAGCTAGGCTACAATTATCATGTCACCTAAACCCCCACATCCAGTTTTCCTTCTGAGTTTCGTGGATCCCCACGTGCATTTTTCCAATGAGCATGCTGAGGCTGCGGAGGGTGAATAACTTCTCAGACTCCTGGCTCAAGGCTTGGCATTCGGGAGGCATTGGCTCCAGGTGCTGAAGGGAGGGGCAGAGACACAGATCTCCCCAGATTCTGGTTATGCCAAGCTTTCTCTGCCACCAGGGGCAGGTGTCTCTGGGAAAGGTTCGATGTAGCTCTATGAACCTTGTAGGAGCCCCTAACTCTAGTGGCAGATGTTGCAAATAGCTGAAGAAAACAGTAGTGGTAGCTTCCTGGGGACCCGCGCTCTCCACAGTCACTGTGTCCACCGACAGGGCCAGGAGCCATTGGCCAAGACACGTGTATATTTTTCCAACTGGAGGCCGTGTGGGAATGATGAGTTTTTGAGAGTTTAGACTTGGGATGAGGGACATCCCACTGCCCTTCTCGTGAGAAATTAACATCCATTCACTCATGTAGCACACATATGTGGGCTACTCCCCTGTGCCAGGCCTCAGGGGGTACAGCGATATAGTGGTGAATGTCAGCACATGCAGCCAATGGTTCTCATAGAAACCCCTGAAAGTTAAGTTTTCCGTTGTCGGGAGGATGATACCCAAGGTCCTCAATGACCTCGAGACCTCCCTGGAAGTCCAAGCTCCATCCCAGCTTCCCCAGAGCCTGTGGCCTGTAACTTGGTGGGAAGAGATTTATGGGAGGGATCATGTGTGGGCAGGGTATTGTGAGAGGGGCTGAGGGTTGTTGGGAGCACATCTGAACCCAGGGTCTAGTTTTGGCCACAGCCCGGTCCCTGGACTGATTATTTGCCCTGGTTACTAGGTGTCTGCAGGACCTCACTGCACTGGAGTCAGAATTTTATAGCCAGTTAAATGTGACCATCCCTTCGGTCCCCATGTCCGAGGACTGCCTGTACCTCAACATCTACACGCCGGCCTATAGCCATGAAGGCTCTAACCTGCCGGTGGGTGTCAGGCCACAATTCACTGGGGGTTGGAGGACAGTTCTTCTGCAAGTAGGTAGAAAGGACAATATTAGCACAGGCCCTGCTGCAGAGTGGACTGTGCTGAGAAGCTTCTCACTCTCAGGTCCAAGAAATGCTCCTTACCCAGGCTGGGTAGCTGACCCTTGGGCATGGTGTCACAGAGTTCTGGCTGCTCCCAGAGGTCAAAGGCTGTGGTTCTGGGCTGGACTCAGGACTCACCCAGCCAACTCATGCCCAGGAGATCCACCCAAGTGCCCAAGGGCTGCACCTTGAGGTGACCAAGAACCCCAGCCATGGATAATCTGTTGGGTCTATGAGAATGGGCACACACAAAAACTTTTTTTTGTTTTTTGAGACAGAGTCTCGCTCTGTCGCCCGGGCTGGAGTGCAGTGGTGCAATCTTGGCTCACTGCAAGCTCTGCCTCTGGGTTCATGCCATTCATCTGCCTCAGCCTCCTGAGTAGCTGGAACTACAGGCGCTGGCCACCAAGCAAGGCTAATTTTTTTTGTATTTTTTAGTAGAGACGGGATTTCACCGTGTTAGCCAGGAAGGTCTCGATCTCCTGACCTTGTGATCTGCCTGCCTCGGCCTCCCAAAGTGCTGGGATTACAGGTGTGAGCCACCACGCCCGGCCACAAAAACTTTTTTTGTTAGAGATGGCATTATGCTCTGTTGCACAGGCTAGAATACAGTGGCATGAACATAGGTCTCTATAACCTCAAATTCCAGGGTGATCCTCCGACCTCAACCTACCCAGTAGCTGGGACTGCAGGCCTGTGCCACCATGCCTGGCTAATTTTTAAAACATTTTCTGTTGAAAGGGGGTCTCCCTATGTGGTTCAGGCTAAGGACATTTTTTATTAATGTTCATGTGGAGCCGTCAGGGAGACACCCCTTTTCTTTCCACTTCGGTGAGTTTTCTAGGGCTGATGAAACCAGGCTTTGATACAGGGGCTGGTCTTCCTGATAGATCTTGGATGCTTAACAATTGGCTCATGTAATGAATTTGTGCTGGAGTTCTAATGGGGAGGTAGACAGAGGCAAAGCACTGGTTGGTCTAGGTAGTGGCCCTGGTGGGGTTCAGGCTGGGTGGGAGCATCGTGGTAGCTGCCTTGATTTCCCCAGGTGATGGTGTGGATCCATGGTGGTGGGCTTGTTTTTGGCATGGCTTCCATGTATGATGGTTCCATGCTGGCCGCCTTTGAGGACGTGGTGGTGGTCACCATCCAGTACCGCCTGGGTGTCCTGGGCTTCTTCAGGTGAGACTAGGGCTGGGCTGGGCTGTGCAATGAGGGCTGAGCAGGGCCAGAACAGCCCTGTGATCCCTGTCCCTGCTACTTCTCAGCACTGGAGACAAGCATGCAGCTGGCAACTGGGGCTACCTGGACCAAGTGGCCGCACTACGCTGGGTCCGGCAGAATATCGCCCACTTTGGAGGCAACCCTGACCGTGTCACCATTTTTGGCGAGTCTGCGGGTGGCACGAGTGTGTCTTCGCTTGTTGTGTCCCCCATGTCCCAAGGACTCTTCCATGCGGCCATCATGGAGAGTGGCGTGGCCCTCATGCCCTGCCTCATTGCCAGCTCAGCAGATGTTATCTCCACGGTGAGTGCCCTCAGCTGTGGAGGGCTAGGCCTGCTACCTCCCCTTCTGTCTGTTAAGTGAGGATGACAAGGGCCATCAGGGAGCATCCCCCAGGAGCTGCCGCCTACCTTGGAATTGCTTGCGGGCTCCAGGGTCAGAATGCACATCCTTCTGCCATTGCAGAGGCCAACTTTGTTCTGTGGCCTCTGTGCAAAGTTGTCACCCTAGGGATCCCCATCATGAGGAGAACCATCTAGGCAGATGGGATGGCTCCTATGTCTGCAACTTCTGAGTTGGAACAGTGCCAGAACTGCAGGAATTCATACGCAGTACCCTGTGAGATTTGGGGTGTCCCTGTTCTTGGCCAGGGCCTTGGGCAAACTCCTCTTCTCTACCCGGAAGGATGAGCCAGCCCCTGCCTCGTCCCTTTGCAGGTGGTCGCCAATCTGTCAGCCTGTGACAAAGTTGACTCTGAGGCCCTGGTGGGCTGCCTGAGGGGCAAGAGTAAAGAGGAGATCCTTGCAATTAACAAGGTTGGTCTAAATGGATGTGGGTGTAGAGGAAGGGGTGCAAGAGGCATGGGGCTGGCAGGCCTGCATTGTCCTCATATTCCCTGGGCACATTACCTTATTTGCCTGTCTGGGTATCATAGCCCTGGGTGGAGACTGAAGATTGGTGCATGCCCGAGCCAGGCATTGATTGGATATGAGCATCTGGGGATGAACCGGGAAAGAGTGGAAGGTACTCAGAGGTCATCGGAAGATGTCTGGGACCCAACCTTCTTCCCTGACCTTGCATTTCCCCTCAGCCTTTCAACATGATGATCCCTGGAGTGGTGGATGGGGTCTTCCTGCCCAGGCACCCGCAGGAGCTGCTGGCCTCTGCTGAGTTTCAACCTGTCCCCAGCATCATTGGTGTCAACAATGATGAATTTGGCTGGATCAACCCCAGTGTGAGGCCCAACCCAAGCTGTCAAGTGCCTGGGGAGCCCATCTGGTAGTGGGGGATTTTCAGGGCTTAGTAGTTCCAGACTCATCCCATCCCCAACTGTAGACTCTCTCCCGGCCACCCAGGACACAAGTATCTATGACACCCAGAAGGAAATGGACAGAGAGGCCTTCCAGGCTGTTCTGCAGAAAATGTTAACGCTGATGGTAAGGCTCCTGGGGTCTCTCGCCAGTGGAGAGGGGCTCCTCTCCTGTCCTGAGGCAGAGGAAATTCAACCCCCAGATACCCTGCCTATGTAGTGACCCCCATGAGCAAAGGCCCGAGTGTGTGTGTGTTTGGGGGTGGGGTCACCTCAGAGCCTTGCCTTTGCTCCCACTTCCTGTTGCATTTCACGGTCCGTCTCCCCAAGCCCGAGGCCACCTCCTCCTTGCCCTTGACATCCAGCCTAACCTGCCTCTTCCTGATCCACCTGGGGTAGATGTTGCCTCCTACATTTGGTGACCTGCTGATGGAGGAGTACGCTGGGGACAATGGGGAGCCCCAGAGCCTCCAAGCCCAGTTCCAGGAGATGATGGCAGACTCCATGTTCGTGATCCCTGCACTCCAAGTAGCACATTTTCAGCGTGAGTATATTTGGACCTAAGGCCTGACTGGCAGGGGTACAGCTCAGGGCTGTGGGTCCCAGGTGAGACCTGCTGCTGTCCCGGTCGCCACTCATTTTTTTTTTGGGCCCCTGGGACACTTGAGGTCCATCACTGCAGTAAATCCTCATGGCTAGCCCAAGAGACAGACATTTCCCCGTTTCACAGATGAGGAAATTGAAGTTAGGGACCTTCAGTGACTTGCCCAAGATGATACAGCTAAGAAGTCCAAGGCCATGATTTATCCCGTCTCTTCCTCTGCTCCTGCCCCAGCCTGGGGCTCCACACCCCACTGTCCAGATTCCGGCCAGCTTTGGACCTAGGTATCTTATCACCATGGGTGAGGCAAGAAGGCTTCAGGGGAGGGGCCACTGTGTCACAGGCTGTCCACCCCACAGGTTCCCGGGCCCCTGTGTACTTCTATGAGTTCCAGCATCAGCCCAGCTGGGTCAAAAACATCAGGCCGCCGCACGTGAAGGCAAACCATGGTGATGAGGTTTCTTTTGTTTTCGGAACTTTCTTCTGGGGCAACTACGGTGAGTCTTCTTCCTTTCCCGGTGGGTGGGCTGGGTCCCTGAGGGGTGATTGATTGTCCTCACTGCCCAGATAAGGAAACTGAGGCTCAGAGACAGGATGAGATCAGGTGTCCAAGATTTTACAGCTCCAGAGGCTGTGCCAGGATTAGAATTCATGACTCTTCAGACTGTGGCCTGTGCTCCCTCCGTCCCTCCCCACCCTTGGGTGTCTGCCTGGTGCAGAGCAGGTTTCCAGGACGTTTGTTTCTTCAATGACTCCCAGTGACAGAAGGAAGAAGGGGCCTTCAGGGCCAGGAAGGAGCCCAGGATGGAGTCAGCCAGAGCCTGGGCTAAGGGAAAAGTTTGGAAAAGGGGAGGGCTGGCTTCTGAGGGTGGTGGGAGAAAAAGCAGAGAAGCGGGACTGGGGGCCGAGGGCTGGGGGCCATAGACAAGCTCCACCTGGGATGCTGAGTTGGGCCATCCTGACCAAGACACAGGTCCCCTTCCTCTCTGCAGTTAAATTCACTGAGGAGGAGGAGCGGCTAAGCAGAAAGACGATGAAGTACTGGGCCAACTTTGCTCGAAACGGGTGAGACGTCACACCCGTGCCTCAACCTCCCCGGGTTGGGAGGCTTGTGCCCGTCCAGCAATCTCCTAGTCTGGGGTGACCTCATAATCACACCCGCATCCTTAATCACATGATAGCCCCTTCCCCAGCCACGGGACCCACTCGGACAGGGTGGGGGTGCCGTGGGGCAGTGGACATGCTCCATCTCCCTGCTCTGCCTGGAGGGTGGGCACCAGTGCTGTGCCACTGGCAGGGTCTCCCTCTCAGAGAGAGGGACACATCAGAGCCGGCTACCCCGCCCCCACTGGAGCTGACACTAGCTGGAGGGAATTTGTTTCCTGTTTCTGGAAGACGCCCCCCTCACTGCCCAAGCCCACCTGGCCTGCTTGGCTGCCTTGCCTGACCAGACTCAGGGTGCTCAGGTCTGGGCTCCAGGGGCTCAGAATGACCCTCGTATCGCCCTGCTGGGACGGCATGTCTACAGGAACCCCAACGGCGAGGGTCTGCCACACTGGCCGCTGTTCGACCAGGAGGAGCAATACCTACAGCTGAACCTACAGCCTGCAGTGGGCCGGGCTCTGAAGGCCCACAGGTTCCAGTTCTGGAAGACGGCGCTGCCCCAGAAGAAGATCCAGGAGCTCGAGGAGCCTGAAGAGAAACACAGAGAGCTGTAGCTCCTAGTGCCAGGGAGGAGGGGTTGGGCTCGCTTACAGGCGAGCGTCAGCCTGCTGTGCCCACACACGCCCACTGAGGAGAAAGAAGTTGATTCCTTCATTCATGTAGCCATTCATTCATTCTTCCGTCCATCCATTCAGAAAGCATTTATTAAGAACTTACTCAGGCATGA
>NW_022321463.1:0-6625 GCF_002776525.5 Piliocolobus tephrosceles | reverse complement strand
TCATGCCTGAGTAAGTTCTTAATAAATGCTTTCTGAATGGATGGACGGAAGAATGAATGAATGGCTACATGAATGAAGGAATCAACTTCTTTCTCCTCAGTGGGCGTGTGTGGGCACAGCAGGCTGACGCTCGCCTGTAAGCGAGCCCAACCCCTCCTCCCTGGCACTAGGAGCTACAGCTCTCTGTGTTTCTCTTCAGGCTCCTCGAGCTCCTGGATCTTCTTCTGGGGCAGCGCCGTCTTCCAGAACTGGAACCTGTGGGCCTTCAGAGCCCGGCCCACTGCAGGCTGTAGGTTCAGCTGTAGGTATTGCTCCTCCTGGTCGAACAGCGGCCAGTGTGGCAGACCCTCGCCGTTGGGGTTCCTGTAGACATGCCGTCCCAGCAGGGCGATACGAGGGTCATTCTGAGCCCCTGGAGCCCAGACCTGAGCACCCTGAGTCTGGTCAGGCAAGGCAGCCAAGCAGGCCAGGTGGGCTTGGGCAGTGAGGGGGGCGTCTTCCAGAAACAGGAAACAAATTCCCTCCAGCTAGTGTCAGCTCCAGTGGGGGCGGGGTAGCCGGCTCTGATGTGTCCCTCTCTCTGAGAGGGAGACCCTGCCAGTGGCACAGCACTGGTGCCCACCCTCCAGGCAGAGCAGGGAGATGGAGCATGTCCACTGCCCCACGGCACCCCCACCCTGTCCGAGTGGGTCCCGTGGCTGGGGAAGGGGCTATCATGTGATTAAGGATGCGGGTGTGATTATGAGGTCACCCCAGACTAGGAGATTGCTGGACGGGCACAAGCCTCCCAACCCGGGGAGGTTGAGGCACGGGTGTGACGTCTCACCCGTTTCGAGCAAAGTTGGCCCAGTACTTCATCGTCTTTCTGCTTAGCCGCTCCTCCTCCTCAGTGAATTTAACTGCAGAGAGGAAGGGGACCTGTGTCTTGGTCAGGATGGCCCAACTCAGCATCCCAGGTGGAGCTTGTCTATGGCCCCCAGCCCTCGGCCCCCAGTCCCGCTTCTCTGCTTTTTCTCCCACCACCCTCAGAAGCCAGCCCTCCCCTTTTCCAAACTTTTCCCTTAGCCCAGGCTCTGGCTGACTCCATCCTGGGCTCCTTCCTGGCCCTGAAGGCCCCTTCTTCCTTCTGTCACTGGGAGTCATTGAAGAAACAAACGTCCTGGAAACCTGCTCTGCACCAGGCAGACACCCAAGGGTGGGGAGGGACGGAGGGAGCACAGGCCACAGTCTGAAGAGTCATGAATTCTAATCCTGGCACAGCCTCTGGAGCTGTAAAATCTTGGACACCTGATCTCATCCTGTCTCTGAGCCTCAGTTTCCTTATCTGGGCAGTGAGGACAATCAATCACCGCTCAGGGACCCAGCGAGGGACCCAGCCCACCTCCCGGGAAAGGAAGAAGACTCACCGTAGTTGCCCCAGAAGAAAGTTCCGAAAACAAAAGAAACCTCATCACCATGGTTTGCCTTCACGTGCGGCGGCCTGATGTTTTTGACCCAGCTGGGCTGATGCTGGAACTCATAGAAGTACACAGGGGCCCGGGAACCTGTGGGGTGGACAGCCTGTGACACAGTGGCCCCTCCCCTGAAGCCTTCTTGCCTCACCCATGGTGATAAGATACCTAGGTCCAAAGCTGGCCGGAATCTGGACAGTGGGGTGTGGAGCCCCAGGCTGGGGCAGGAGCAGAGGAAGAGACGGGATAAATCATGGCCTTGGACTTCTTAGCTGTATCATCTTGGGCAAGTCACTGAAGGTCCCTAACTTCAATTTCCTCATCTGTGAAACGGGGAAATGTCTGTCTCTTGGGCTAGCCATGAGGATTTACTGCAGTGATGGACCTCAAGTGTCCCAGGGGCCCAAAAAAAAAATGAGTGGCGACCGGGACAGCAGCAGGTCTCACCTGGGACCCACAGCCCTGAGCTGTACCCCTGCCAGTCAGGCCTTAGGTCCAAATATACTCACGCTGAAAATGTGCTACTTGGAGTGCAGGGATCACGAACATGGAGTCTGCCATCATCTCCTGGAACTGGGCTTGGAGGCTCTGGGGCTCCCCATTGTCCCCAGCGTACTCCTCCATCAGCAGGTCACCAAATGTAGGAGGCAACATCTACCCCAGGTGGATCAGGAAGAGGCAGGTTAGGCTGGATGTCAAGGGCAAGGAGGAGGTGGCCTCGGGCTTGGGGAGACGGACCGTGAAATGCAACAGGAAGTGGGAGCAAAGGCAAGGCTCTGAGGTGACCCCACCCCCAAACACACACACACTCGGGCCTTTGCTCATGGGGGTCACTACATAGGCAGGGTATCTGGGGGTTGAATTTCCTCTGCCTCAGGACAGGAGAGGAGCCCCTCTCCACTGGCGAGAGACCCCAGGAGCCTTACCATCAGCGTTAACATTTTCTGCAGAACAGCCTGGAAGGCCTCTCTGTCCATTTCCTTCTGGGTGTCATAGATACTTGTGTCCTGGGTGGCCGGGAGAGAGTCTACAGTTGGGGATGGGATGAGTCTGGAACTACTAAGCCCTGAAAATCCCCCACTACCAGATGGGCTCCCCAGGCACTTGACAGCTTGGGTTGGGCCTCACACTGGGGTTGATCCAGCCAAATTCATCATTGTTGACACCAATGATGCTGGGGACAGGTTGAAACTCAGCAGAGGCCAGCAGCTCCTGCGGGTGCCTGGGCAGGAAGACCCCATCCACCACTCCAGGGATCATCATGTTGAAAGGCTGAGGGGAAATGCAAGGTCAGGGAAGAAGGTTGGGTCCCAGACATCTTCCGATGACCTCTGAGTACCTTCCACTCTTTCCCGGTTCATCCCCAGATGCTCATATCCAATCAATGCCTGGCTCGGGCATGCACCAATCTTCAGTCTCCACCCAGGGCTATGATACCCAGACAGGCAAATAAGGTAATGTGCCCAGGGAATATGAGGACAATGCAGGCCTGCCAGCCCCATGCCTCTTGCACCCCTTCCTCTACACCCACATCCATTTAGACCAACCTTGTTAATTGCAAGGATCTCCTCTTTACTCTTGCCCCTCAGGCAGCCCACCAGGGCCTCAGAGTCAACTTTGTCACAGGCTGACAGATTGGCGACCACCTGCAAAGGGACGAGGCAGGGGCTGGCTCATCCTTCCGGGTAGAGAAGAGGAGTTTGCCCAAGGCCCTGGCCAAGAACAGGGACACCCCAAATCTCACAGGGTACTGCGTATGAATTCCTGCAGTTCTGGCACTGTTCCAACTCAGAAGTTGCAGACATAGGAGCCATCCCATCTGCCTAGATGGTTCTCCTCATGATGGGGATCCCTAGGGTGACAACTTTGCACAGAGGCCACAGAACAAAGTTGGCCTCTGCAATGGCAGAAGGATGTGCATTCTGACCCTGGAGCCCGCAAGCAATTCCAAGGTAGGCGGCAGCTCCTGGGGGATGCTCCCTGATGGCCCTTGTCATCCTCACTTAACAGACAGAAGGGGAGGTAGCAGGCCTAGCCCTCCACAGCTGAGGGCACTCACCGTGGAGATAACATCTGCTGAGCTGGCAATGAGGCAGGGCATGAGGGCCACGCCACTCTCCATGATGGCCGCATGGAAGAGTCCTTGGGACATGGGGGACACAACAAGCGAAGACACACTCGTGCCACCCGCAGACTCGCCAAAAATGGTGACACGGTCAGGGTTGCCTCCAAAGTGGGCGATATTCTGCCGGACCCAGCGTAGTGCGGCCACTTGGTCCAGGTAGCCCCAGTTGCCAGCTGCATGCTTGTCTCCAGTGCTGAGAAGTAGCAGGGACAGGGATCACAGGGCTGTTCTGGCCCTGCTCAGCCCTCATTGCACAGCCCAGCCCAGCCCTAGTCTCACCTGAAGAAGCCCAGGACACCCAGGCGGTACTGGATGGTGACCACCACCACGTCCTCAAAGGCGGCCAGCATGGAACCATCATACATGGAAGCCATGCCAAAAACAAGCCCACCACCATGGATCCACACCATCACCTGGGGAAATCAAGGCAGCTACCACGATGTTCCCATCCAGCCTGAACCCCACCAGGGCCACTACCTAGACCAACCAGTGCTTTGCCTCTGTCTACCTCCCCATTAGAACTCCAGCACAAATTCATTACATGAGCCAATTGTTAAGCATCCAAGATCTATCAGGAAGACCAGCCCCTGTATCAAAGCCTGGTTTCATCAGCCCTAGAAAACTCACCGAAGTGGAAAGAAAAGGGGTGTCTCCCTGACGGCTCCACATGAACATTAATAAAAAATGTCCTTAGCCTGAACCACATAGGGAGACCCCCTTTCAACAGAAAATGTTTTAAAAATTAGCCAGGCATGGTGGCACAGGCCTGCAGTCCCAGCTACTGGGTAGGTTGAGGTCGGAGGATCACCCTGGAATTTGAGGTTATAGAGACCTATGTTCATGCCACTGTATTCTAGCCTGTGCAACAGAGCATAATGCCATCTCTAACAAAAAAAGTTTTTGTGGCCGGGCGTGGTGGCTCACACCTGTAATCCCAGCACTTTGGGAGGCCGAGGCAGGCAGATCACAAGGTCAGGAGATCGAGACCTTCCTGGCTAACACGGTGAAATCCCGTCTCTACTAAAAAATACAAAAAAAATTAGCCTTGCTTGGTGGCCAGCGCCTGTAGTTCCAGCTACTCAGGAGGCTGAGGCAGATGAATGGCATGAACCCAGAGGCAGAGCTTGCAGTGAGCCAAGATTGCACCACTGCACTCCAGCCCGGGCGACAGAGCGAGACTCTGTCTCAAAAAACAAAAAAAAGTTTTTGTGTGTGCCCATTCTCATAGACCCAACAGATTATCCATGGCTGGGGTTCTTGGTCACCTCAAGGTGCAGCCCTTGGGCACTTGGGTGGATCTCCTGGGCATGAGTTGGCTGGGTGAGTCCTGAGTCCAGCCCAGAACCACAGCCTTTGACCTCTGGGAGCAGCCAGAACTCTGTGACACCATGCCCAAGGGTCAGCTACCCAGCCTGGGTAAGGAGCATTTCTTGGACCTGAGAGTGAGAAGCTTCTCAGCACAGTCCACTCTGCAGCAGGGCCTGTGCTAATATTGTCCTTTCTACCTACTTGCAGAAGAACTGTCCTCCAACCCCCAGTGAATTGTGGCCTGACACCCACCGGCAGGTTAGAGCCTTCATGGCTATAGGCCGGCGTGTAGATGTTGAGGTACAGGCAGTCCTCGGACATGGGGACCGAAGGGATGGTCACATTTAACTGGCTATAAAATTCTGACTCCAGTGCAGTGAGGTCCTGCAGACACCTAGTAACCAGGGCAAATAATCAGTCCAGGGACCGGGCTGTGGCCAAAACTAGACCCTGGGTTCAGATGTGCTCCCAACAACCCTCAGCCCCTCTCACAATACCCTGCCCACACATGATCCCTCCCATAAATCTCTTCCCACCAAGTTACAGGCCACAGGCTCTGGGGAAGCTGGGATGGAGCTTGGACTTCCAGGGAGGTCTCGAGGTCATTGAGGACCTTGGGTATCATCCTCCCGACAACGGAAAACTTAACTTTCAGGGGTTTCTATGAGAACCATTGGCTGCATGTGCTGACATTCACCACTATATCGCTGTACCCCCTGAGGCCTGGCACAGGGGAGTAGCCCACATATGTGTGCTACATGAGTGAATGGATGTTAATTTCTCACGAGAAGGGCAGTGGGATGTCCCTCATCCCAAGTCTAAACTCTCAAAAACTCATCATTCCCACACGGCCTCCAGTTGGAAAAATATACACGTGTCTTGGCCAATGGCTCCTGGCCCTGTCGGTGGACACAGTGACTGTGGAGAGCGCGGGTCCCCAGGAAGCTACCACTACTGTTTTCTTCAGCTATTTGCAACATCTGCCACTAGAGTTAGGGGCTCCTACAAGGTTCATAGAGCTACATCGAACCTTTCCCAGAGACACCTGCCCCTGGTGGCAGAGAAAGTTTGGCATAACCAGAATCTGGGGAGATCTGTGTCTCTGCCCCTCCCTTCAGCACCTGGAGCCAATGCCTCCCGAATGCCAAGCCTTGAGCCAGGAGTCTGAGAAGTTATTCACCCTCCGCAGCCTCAGCATGCTCATTGGAAAAATGCACGTGGGGATCCACGAAACTCAGAAGGAAAACTGGATGTGGGGGTTTAGGTGACATGATAATTGTAGCCTAGCTGAGTTCAGAGCACCCCACCCCTGCCCCAGGGCCTGGAGTTCCCTAGACCCCTGGGAGAGCTTACATGGCCGGATGGGTGGTTCCATCCCTCACACCACTCCAAGATTCAGGGGGCTCAGGGGGTGCAAATCGCAGCGGACCTAGAGGTGGCTTGGCAAAGGGAATTCCCAGGAAGGTATGGACCCCGGTATCGGTGCCCCTGACATGGACAAGACTCCCCAGCACCTGGCCCGTGTATGTGGTCCGGATGGGACTGGCAGAGTCCTGGCCTGTGGGCAGAGAGAGAGATATCACAGTTGGGTCTGTCCAATTGGTTGCCCTCCCAGACTGTTGGTATTGCTGCCTCCTTGCCATCCTCAGCTCAGCTCAAGGGATCCTGATCTATAAACACAGGCTTTACGAACTTCCTGCCTGTAACACTCCCTTCCCGCTCTGCCTTCCTGGGCCTGTCT
>NW_022321462.1:1395-13199 GCF_002776525.5 Piliocolobus tephrosceles | reverse complement strand
TAAACATACGTGTGCATGTGTCTTTGTAGTAGCATAATTTATAATCCTTTGGGTATATACCCAGTAGTGGGATGGCTGGGTCATATGGTACATCTAGTTCTAGATCCTTGAGGAATTGCCATACTGTTTTCCATAATGGTTGAACTAGTTTACAATCCCACCAACAGTGTAAAAGTGTTCCTATTTCTCCACATCCTCTCCAACACCTGTTGTTTCCTGATTTTTTAATGATTGCCATTCTAACTGGTGTGAGATGGTATCTCATTGTGGTTTTGATTTGCATTTCTCTGATGGCGAGTGATGATGAGCATTTTTTCATGTGTCTGTTGGCTGTATGAATGTCTTCTTTTGAGAAATGTCTGTTCATATCCTTTCCCCACTTTTTGATGGGGTTGTTTGTTTTTTTCTTGTATATTTGATTGAGTTCTTTGTAGATTCTGGAAATTAGCCCTTTGTCAGATGAGTAGATTGCAAAAATTTTCTCCCATTCTGTAGGTTGCCTGTTCACTCTGATGGTAGTTTCTTTTGCTGTGCAGAAGCTCTTTAGTTTAATTAGATCCCATTTGTCAATTTTGGCTTTTGCTGCCGTTGCTTTTGGTGTTTTAGACATGAAGTCCTTGCCCATGCCTATGTCCTGAATGGTACTACCTAGATTTTCTTCTAGGGTTTTTATGGTATTAGGTCTAACATTTAAGTCTCTAATCCATCTTGAATTAATCTTCGTATAAGGAGTAAGGAAAGGATCCAGTTTCAGCTTTCTACTTATGGCTAGCCAATTTTCCCAGCACCATTTATTAAATAGGGAATCCTTTCCCCATTTCTTGTTTTTCTCAGGTTTGTCAAATATCAGATGGTTGTAGATGTGTGGCATTATTTCTGAAGGCTCCGTTCTGTTCCATTGGTCTATATCTCTGTTTTGGTACCAGTACCATGCTGTTTTGGTTACTGTAGCCTTGTAGTATAGTTTGAAGTCAGGTAGCGTGACGCCTCCGGCTTTGTCCTTTTGACTTAGGATTGTCTTGGCAATGCGGGCTCTTTTTTGGTTCCATATGAACTTTAAAGCAGTTTTTTCCAATTCGGTGAAGAAACTCATTGGTAGCTTGATGGGGATGGCATTGAATCTATAAATTACCTTGGGCAGTATGGCCATTTTCACAATATTGATTCTGCCTATCCATGAGCATGGTATGTTCTTCCATTTGTTTGTGTCCTCTTTGATTTCACTGAGCAGTGGTTTGTAGTTCTCCTTGAAGAGGTCCTTTACATCCCTTGTAAGTTGGATTCCTAGGTATTTTATTCTCTTTGAAGCAATTGTGAATGGAAGTTCATTCCTGATTTGGCTCTCTGCTTGTCTGTTACTGGTGTATAAGAATGCTTGTGATTTTTGCACATTAATTTTGTATCCTGAGACTTTGCTGAAGTTGCTTATCAGCTTAAGAAGATTTTGGGCTGAGACGATGGGGTTTTCGAAATATACAATCATGTCATCTGCAAACAGGGACAATTTGACTTCTTCTTTTCCTAACTGAATACCCTTGATTTCTTTCTCTTGCCTGATTGCCCTAGCCAGAACTTTCAACACTATGTTGAATAGGAGTGGTGAGAGAGGGCATCCCTGTCTTGTGCCTTTTTAAACTAAGGCCTACATATTGTTTTAGACATAATGCTATTGCACTTAATATACTACAGTATAGTGTACACATAACTTTCATATACAGTGGCAAACCAAAGAAAATAACCACGACTCACTTAATTTACTTCGTTGCAATGATCTGGAACTCAACTAGCAGTTATCTCCAAGGTATGCCCATACTTAAAGATCAGTTTTAAGAACTACTATCCTTCCACCACCCAGTAGGAATAAATGCTCATTTTTCATCAGAATCTCTAATTCAAGCAATATATTATAAATAATAAAGTTGGTAGACCAGTTGCTTTCCTTCCATCCTATTTCTACATTTTTCCTTCTTAAAGGTAAACACTCTTAACAGATTTTTTTGAGCATTCTTTCCTTTTACCATATAAGAATTTGCATTTAGATTGGCCAAGTGGCTGCGGGCTTCATACTCTCAGACTCCCACTGATGAACTTCATGCATGGTGTTTCTCAGAATGACCAGGATAGAGAGTACCCAGCTTACCCATCCATGAAAACATAGCACTTCACAGGCACAAAGGTCAACACTTCTCAGGCCAGGATGTCTTCCTTTACTGTTTATCCCTAATCTGCTTGCTGCCCAATTTCCTGAGTTGGAGTAGGAGTAAAGCAAACCAAATCTGGTTCACACTGACTCTGAAATGTAACCATTAGGGTCCCAGCATAAGGTGTCAATGTTTCCTCAATTACATTCCTCACTGAGCAATATCTCAGCATTTATTTCTGTCCTTGGGCCCCCTGAGTCTGCTAAAAGTAAGCCCTTGGCCTATCTCCACCCCTACAGAAAAACTACCTTTAGAACTCTGCTGACCTTCTGTGCTTTCTACCACATGTACTCTAATATCATGGGCTTTTCCCTCCTTATTTTATCCGGCAGTTTTAGTTGTTCTCAGTGACGGTATTGGTACAAAGTACCTATAATGCCATTACCAGAAGGAGTAAGTCTGTAATTTCCCTCACCTTCAAGGTGTCCTGCACATTCCACAGGTAAGTAATTATAAAGTGTGGTGACAGAAAAAATCAGGGCTCTGTAATAATAATAATTGTGTTGATGGAATTGACCTGGCTGATGTAACAGCAAAAGTGGTGGCAATTTATCTTTACCAAGGAATGCTTTTTAAAAAGTTCTTTCTAGTAAAAGTCTCCTCTGGCATGTCCAATATCACAGTTCAGAAAATATTCCCTGGACAATCTTACATCATGTTTACACCTGTATTTGGGTTCTCCAGAGGGACTGAAATAATGGAATACACACACACACACACACACACACACACACACACACACACATATATATATAAAATTATGATTTCACTGTTTTACACACATACATATGTGTGTGTGTGTGTGTGTGTGTGTGTGTGTGTGTGTATGTGTGTGTGTATGCAGGCTGAGGAGCAAGGAGAGCCAATCTGAGTTCCAAAACTGAAGAACTTGGTGTCTGATGTTCTAGGGCAGGAAGCATCCAGCATAGTAGAAAGATGAAGACTAGGAGGCTAGGCCAGTCTCTCTTTTCACATTTTTCTACCTGCTTGTATTCTAGCCGAGCTAGCAGCTGATTAGATTGTGCCCACCCACATTAAGGGTGGGTCTGCCTTTCCCAGCTCACTGACTCAAATGTTAATCTCCTTTGGCAACATGCCCACAGACACATCCAGGATCAATATTTTGTATCCTTCAATCCAATCAAGTTGACACTCAGTATTAACCATCACAACACCAAATCATATTTGGTATTTTAAAGGCAGCTGCCTGTGAGATAAAAACATTGTTTCTCACCTCATTTAGTAGCCCAACATACAGCACATGGAAGTGAAGTGGAATGACTCAGAAACAGAGGAACTTAATTGGTGTGCTCTGACAGGTTCTACTTTGACTTTGCATAATTTGCACAGCAGCCCTGTTTGTCAAGTCTGTCGTGAAGACCAGTTCAAAAAGACAAAAAGAGACTGGAATCAAGACGGTCAACTAGACACAGGTAGTATGTTCCTCCTCCAGGAGAAGAGCCAGAATAGTATGTAGACACTCACATTTCAAACAGATTAACAAGAAACAAATGCTTGGATTTGGCAGAGAAGATATGGAAGTGCCAGAATTAAGAAGAGGGTTCAGAGCAGCTTGCCCAGCTAGGAACTTGCTGAGAGCTGAGCACAGCTTCTGGATGCAGGAAAGCAGTAAGAGAGAAATCCCAGAGCTCTGAAGTGAGCCTTAATGATTTTGGCTATGGGAGAAACCCTTGATGACTAGAGCCTCATGTCTGACATATGGAGCTGTCTAAGCTTTTCACAGAGATGTTGGTCCAGTAAGGGAATCAACAAAGAATCCTACAGTCACTGAATCCTGAGCAGCTACAGCTGGGAGGCATTCTGAGAGTCCAAACACCAGGAATCTACAGATCCAGCTGCAGCTGCTGCTCTGCTGGAGGGAGGAAGAGGAGAGAATGGGTGCACCTATGTGCCCCTGGATGAGTACTTACTACAGTGCTATGAGCTGCTGTTGAGACTGAGAAGGGAATGGATTGCACTCCCTACAGTTTCTTACCCACGCTGCTTGCCTGGGTGGTGACCCATCCTTCATACCCTAGGCCAAGGTGCTATTTTGAGAGTTTAATTCTAGGCTGAGCTCCACACTTGGCCTGAGTTTAGGCTTATATGGCTGTAGCCACTGCTCAACCAACAGCCCACAGAGAAATCAGGCCATCCCATGTATACCTAGGAAATACCCTCTTCCCTGCAACAGGCTGCTGTGAGATTGAGACCCAGTCAAAGTCCACTCTTCATAGCTTCTTGGCCACACTGCTTGCTGAAGTCATGTCCCACCCTCCTGGGTTGCAGGCCTAAGGTATCATTTTGAAAGTTTAACGCCGAGCTGTATATCATACTCTGCCTGAGCTTGGGCTGAAACGGCTACAGCTGCTTCCCAGCCAAGGAGGGGCAGGGAAGCCAGGCTCTCCTACACCTACCCAAGACAATACCCAGTGCCCTGCTAGGGGCTGCTGTGAGACTGAGACTTGAGTGGACTGCACTCTCCACAGCTTGTTGCTCACATTTCTTGCCTGAGAGGGGTTCCACCCTCTCTGGTTACAAGCCCACAGGTGGCACCATTTTGAGAGTTTAGAAACATTGGTAACCTGGTGAACGCAGCTGGCATTGCAGTCTTAGGCCATAGATTTGGGTGGTTACTCTGGGACAGGGGAAAGGACCCCACAGCCAGAACTGAGTGTCAAGGGTGGAAAGTGCCCCAGTACTAGGCCATGGGATTGGGATCTCTCCCATCTCAGTACTGGAGTGGAAGGAGAGTTCCTGATGCTGAAGTTTCTTCCAGGCAGTAAGACATGCAGCCAGAGATGGTTTATGCACTCACGTCTTCTCCTTTGATCAATTAAGGAACAGTACTACAGCAGCTATGAGGAGTGGGAAGGAGGGAAACCCTACTCTGCTGGAGATATAACTCTTGGCACAGACCACCCCTAAGGGAGGCAGGAGTACAACCTGTCAAAGCCCGCCTCAGGTCAAAGGAAATGCAAGCACAGCACCAGCAGCTAAAGACAGCACCACCAAAGCCCAGTAATAACTGTGGAGTAGGAGTCACCTTTCACCCCCACAAATCCCCTCCTCAGTGAACTGTTGCAGATTCAGCTGCAACTACTCTTGTCAGGGACCAGGAAACATGGGGTGAAAGAGTTTCCTTTTGGGCTTCTCCAGTGGCTCCACCCTGAAAGAAGGCAAATGCTTTCTAAGGGAGGGTGCTTTTTATGCTTCTTCATTGCCTCCACATCCACCCCTACCTGTTGGATCTTACTGTGAAGCGCTGTCTACTGCACTGCAGCCTGAATTACACAAACAAACAAATTGCATTGCTACAATAGGTAATGTCTGAGAATGCCACTGCACAAGTCTGACTGCAACCGTGGGATCCACACAGAACCTAAGCACCCTGCAAGCACTGAGAAATGAAGCTAATCAATCATATACAGTATATACCACAGTCATATGCCTAAGAAAAAATAAGTATAAGAAATCAAGAAGCCCCATCCAAACAATGACGACATTTTAAAAACCTGTTGGCTCTTTCAGATGAGGAGAAACCTGTGCAAAGAACTCAGACACTACAAAAAGTCAGAGTGTTCTGTCACCCCGAAGGCTTCCTCTAGATCCTAATTAATAGATTCTAATCAGAATGAAACGACTGAAATGACAGATATAGAAATCAGAGTGTGAATGGCAAAGAAACTCAAGGATATCAAAGAGAAATTTGAAATTCAAAACAAAGAAGTCAGAAAAATGATCCAAAAGCTAGAAAAAAAGGTGAAAGATGACATAACTATATCAAGAACTAACCAAACAAAAGTTCTGGAATTGAAACATTCATTTCAGGAATCTCAAAATACAGTTGGAAGACTTAACAACAATGTAGACTAAGCAGAATAACGAACTCAAAGGCCAGTCCTTCAAAATGAGCAAGGCAGAACAAAAATTTAAAGACGTTAAACATGAACAAAACCTTCAAGAAATATGGGATTATGTAAAGTTGATCAAATCAATGACTTGCTGGCATTCTTGAGAGAGAAGACAAATAAGGGAAATTGAAAAATATATTTGAGGAAATAATTCAGGAAAATTATCTGAATCTTGCTAGTGAGGACACCAGGCAGGTACAAGAAATCCAAAGAATTTCAGTGACACGTTATACAAGATTACCATCTCAAAGGCACATAATGATTAGACTATCTATAGTCAATGCAAAGAAAAATTCGAAAGGCAGCTAGAGAAAAGGCTAATGTTACCTATAAAGGGAAAACTGTCACACTAATAGAATTCTCAGAAAACCTTACAAGCCAGAAGATACTGGTGGCCCATTTTTAACATTCTTAAAGAAAAGATATGCCAGCCAAGAATGTGATGTCCCACCAAATTAAGCTTTATAAAGAAAAGGGAAATAAAGTCTATCTCAGGGAAGCAATTGTTAAGGGAATTTATCACTACTAGACTGGCTCTATAAGAGATGCGTAAGGGAGTTCTTTTTTGTTTCTTTGTCTGTTTTGACATTGTTGCAGAATGTCTTCCAACTGCCAGATCTGGAGCAAGCTGGGAATGGAATGAATGCCTCTCCTTTCATGAATGTTTGCTTTCCCTTCCTTTCTGAAGGTGGCAGAATACTGGGCACTCTCCAGACACAATCCCAGGATATTAAGAGTTCTAAACATGGAAATGAAAGAACAATACTTCCTACCATAAAAACACATGCAAGCACGTAGCCCAGAGATGCTGTAAAGCAACTACACCATCAAGACTACAAGACACATAGCTAACAACACTGTGACAGAAACAAAACCTCATGTTAATATTGATCTTGAATATAAATGGCCTAAACACTCAACTTAACAGACACAGAGTGGCAAATTGGATTAAGAAAACAAGACCCATTCTTCTGCTACCTTCAGGAGACCCATCTCACATGTAATGATACCCAAAGGCTCAAAGTACAGAGACCGAAATGGAAAGTCATTTACTTTTGTTTTTCATAGCAGATAAATGGAAAATTAAAAAACAAAAACAAAAACAAACAAACAAAAAAAACAGGAGTCACTATTCTTGTATCAGATAAAATCGGATTTAAACCAATAACAGTAAAAACGGGACAAACAAGGGCATTGCATGATGATACAGGGTTCAGTTCAAGAAGAAGACCTAACTCTCCCGAATATTTACACATCAAAGCACCCAGATTCATAAAACAAGTATCTTTTGACAAAAGACTTTGACAGGCATGCAATAATAGTAGGGGACTTTAACACCCCACTAACAGCATTAGACAGATTACTAAGGCAGAATACTAATGAATAAATTCTGGTCTTTAATTTGAGACTTGACCATTTGGACCTAACAGTCATCTACAGAATAATCCATCCAACAATCACAGAATATACCTTCTTCTTATCTGCACATGGAACATTCTTTAAAATTGACCACATGATCAGTCATAAAGCAAGTCTTAATAAATTTGAAAAATTGAAATTATATCAAGCATCTTCGCAGACTATACTGGAATAATAATAGAAATCAATACCAAGAGGAATTTTCAAAACCACAGGTACATGGAAAATAAATTTACTCCTGAGTGATTTTTGCTTAAACAATAAAATTAAAGCAGAAATAGAAAAAATTATTTGAAACAAATGAAAATACAGAAACAACTTATAACAACGTCTGATATGCAGCAAAAACAGTCTTAAGAGGAAAATTATAGGTCTAGATGACTACATCAAGAAGATAGAAATGTCTCAAATAAACAACTTAACCTCGCACCTAAAGCAACTGGAAAAACAAGAACAAACTAAACCCAAAACTGTCAGAATAAAATAAATAATTAAAGTCAGAGCAGAAGTAAATGAAATTGAGATCCAAAAAAAAAAAAAAAAAAAATACAAAAGATCAATAAAATGAAAACTCTGTTTTTTGAAAGGATAAATAGGAGTTATAGACTGCTAATTAGATTAACAAAGAATAAAGGAGAAGATCCAAATAAGCAGAATCAGACATGACAAAGGTGACATCACAATCGATTTCACAGAAATACAAAACATCCTCAGAGACCTACTAGGTACCTCTATGTGCACAAACTAGAAAATCTAAAGGAAATGGATCAATTCTTAAATGCACACAACCTCCCAATATTAAACTAGGAAGAAACAGATATCTCAAACAGAATAATATTGATAATGAAATTGAGTCAGTAATAAAAAACCTACCAGCCAAATAAAACCCTGTGGATTAGCTGGATTCACAGCCAAATTCTATCAGATGTACAAAGAAGAGCTGGTACCTGTCCTACTAATATTATTCAACAAAATCGAGAAGGAAGTACTCTTCCCTAATTCATTCAACAAAACCAGTATCATATGATATCAAGATCTGGCAAAGGCGCAACAAAAAGAAAACTACAAGCCAATATTTCAGATTAACACAGGAGAAATCTTCAAAAAATACTAGCAAAAAATCTTCAAAAAATACTAGAATCCAACAGCACATCAAAAAGTTAATTCACCGCAATCGAGAAGGCTTTATTCTTGGAATGCAAGGATGTTTCAACATATGCAAATCAATAAATATGATTCACCACATAAACAGAATTAAAAACAAAAATCATATGCACATCCCAATAGACATGGAATAAGCATTAAACAAAATACAATATCCCTTCATGATTAGACCCACAACAAACCAGGCATTGAAGGAACATACCTAAAAATAATGAGGCATTTATGACAAACCCACAGCCAACATCATACTGAATGAACAAAAGCTGGAAGCATTCCTCTTAAAAAGTGGAGCAAGACAAGAATGTTTATGTCACCACTCCTATTCAACATATTACTGGAAGTCCCATCCAGAGCAATCAGGAAACAGAAAATATAGAAGCATCAAAATAAGAAAAGAGAAAATCAAATTATCTCTCTTTACTGATGATACGATTCTATACCTAGAAAACCTTAAAAGTTCTACCAAAAGACTCTTAAGTCTAGCAAATGACTTCAACAAAGTCTCAGGATACAAAATCAACTCACAAAAGCAAGTAGTATTTCTGTACACTTGTTAGAAGTGTATACCACTTGTAATTAGCTTATGATAAGCTTGAATGTTATATTCAAGCTGAGAACCCGATTGAGAATGCAATCCTATTTACAATAGCCAGAAAAACATACCTAGGAATACATCTAACCTTGGAGATGCAACATCTCTATGAGGAGAACTACAAAACAAACACCACTGAAATAAATCACAGATGACACAAACAAATGAAAAATCATTTCATGCAAATGAATGGAAGAATCAATATCATTAAATGTTCATACTGCTGAAAGCAATCTCCAGAATCAACACTATTCCTGTCAAACTAATAATGTCAGTTTTTATAGAATTTTTAAAAACCTAGCATTTATTTTATTTTATTTTATTTTTATTTTATGTTTATTTATTATTTTTTTGAGAGAGAGTCTCGCTCTGTAGCCCAGGCTGGAGTGCAGTGGTGCTATCTTGGCTCACTGCAAGCTCTGCCTCCCGGATTCATGCCACTCTCATGCCTCAGCCTCCTGAGTAGCTGGGACTACAGGCACCCGCCACCACGCCTGGCTAATTTTGTTGTATTTTTAGTAGAGATGCAGTTTCACTGTGTTAGCCAGGATGGTCTCGATCTCCTGACCTTGTGATCCGCCCGCCTTGGCCTCACAAAGTGCTGGGATTACAGGCGTCAGCCACTGGGCCTGGCCAAACCTAGTATTTATATGGAACAAAACTAATGCCAAAAGTGTAAAGCCAGAGGCATCAAACAAAATTGAGATTAAACTATATGACATGACTATAGTAATCAAAGCATCATGGTGCTGATACAAAAGCAAACTGATAGACAAATGGAACATAATAGAGACCCCTGAAACAAAGCAAAAAGCCTACAACCAAACCATCTTTGGAAAAGTTAACAAAAATAAATAATGTGGAAAGGACATCCTATTCATTAAATAGTGCTGGGAAATTGGCTGACCACATGCAGAAGAATGAAACCTGACCCCTACCTCTAACTGTAGGCAACAATTAACTCAAGATGAATTAAAGACTTAAATGTAAGATCTCAAACTAAAATTTCTAACAAAACCTAGGGAATGCTTTTCTAGATATTGCCCTAGGCAAAAAGTTATGATGAATACCCCAAAAACAAATGCAATAAAATCCAAAATAGACGAATGGGAGTTAATCAAGCTAAAGAGCCTCTGCACAGCAAAATAAATTCCTAACAGAGTAAACATACAACCTAAAGAATGAGAGAAAATATATTTGAAAACTATACATGTAACAAAAAACTAATATCCAGAATCTATAAAGAACTTAAACAAATTAACAAGAAAAAAATAACCTGATTAAAAAGTTGCCAAAAGACACGAATAGACACTACTCAAAAGAAAACATACAGGTGTTAAACAAACATATAGAAAATGGTCAACATCACTAATCATTGGAGAGATACAAATCAAAACCACCATGAGATATATCTCACACTTGAGTATGGCTATTATTAAAAGTTGTGGTGGCTCATGCCTATAATCCCAGCATTTTGGGAGGCTGAGGTAGGCAGATCACGAGGTCAGGAGTTTGAGACCAGCCTGGCCAATGTAGTGAAACCTTGTCTCCACTAAAAATGCAACAATTAATTGAGTGTGGTGGCACACACCTGTAGTCACAGCTGCTTGGGAGGCTGAAGCAGGAGAATCGCCTAAACCTGAGAGGCAGGGGTTGCAGTGAGCAGACACTGCACCTTTGCACTCCAGCCTGGGCAACAGAGTGAGACAAATGTTGAAAAATAAGAGATGTTGGTGAGGCTGTGGAGAATAGGGAACACTCATATATTCTTGGTGGGAGTGAAAATTTGTTCACCTCCTGCAGAAAGCAGTTTGGAGGTTTCTGATAGAACCATAAAGAGTAACTGGATTGCTGGATCCATTACTACTTGACTCAGTAACACAATTGTTGGGTATATACCCACAGGGAAATAAACTATTTTAGCAAAAAGATACCTGCACTTCTATGTTTATTGCGCTATTTGCAATAGCAAACACATGGAATCAACTTATGTGCCCATCAACAGTGGACTGAATAAAGAAAATATTGTACATATACACAATAGAATCCCACTCAGCCATCAAAAAAGCAAAATCATGTCCTTTGCAGCAGCATACATGCAGCTGGTTTTGCATTTTTGTGTTTAACCTAAGCAAACTAACACAGAAACAGAAAATCAAATACTACACATTCTCACTCATAAATGGGAGGTAAATATTGGATACACATGAACAGAAAGATGAGAATGATAGTCACTGGGGACTTCAAAAGGGGAGACAGAGGGCGGTGAAGCAAGGTTTTAAAAACTACCTATTGGGTACTATGTTTTTTTTTTTTTTAATTTTTATTTATTTATTTTTTTAGTATACTTTAAGTTCTAGGGTACATGTGCATAACATGCAGGTTTGTTACATATGTATACCTGTGCCATGTTGGTGTGCTGCACCCATCAACTCATCAGCACCCATCAATTCATCATTTATATCAGGTATAACTCCCCAGTGCAATCCCTCTCCCCCCCCCCCCCCCCCCCCC
>NW_022321462.1:0-1295 GCF_002776525.5 Piliocolobus tephrosceles | reverse complement strand
TGAAGTTCTAGGGTACATGTGCATAACGTGCAGGTTTGTTACATATGTATACTTGTGCCATGTTGGTGTGCTGCACCCATCAACTCGTCAGCACCCATCAATTCGTCATTTATATCAGGTATAACTCCCAATGCAATCCCTCCCCCCTCCCCCCTCCCCATGATAGGCCCCAGTGTGTGATGTTCCCCTTCCCGAGTCCAAGTGAGCTCATTGTTCAGTTCCCACCTATGAGTGAGAACATGCGGTGTTTGGTTTTCTCTTCTTGTGATAGTTTGCTAAGAATGATGGTTTCCAGCTGCATCCACGTCCCTACAAAGGACGCAAACTCATCCTTTTTTTATGGCTGCATAGTATTCCATGGTGTATATGTGCCACATTTTCTTAATCCAGTCTGTCACTGATGGACATTTGGGTTGATTCCAAGTCTTTGCTATTGTGAATAGTGCCGCAATAAACATACGTGTGCATGTGTCTTTGTAGTAGCATAATTTATAATCCTTTGGGTATATACCCAGTAGTGGGATGGCTGGGTCATATGGTACATCTAGTTCTAGATCCTTGAGGAATTGCCATACTGTTTTCCATAATGGTTGAACTAGTTTACAATCCCACCAACAGTGTAAAAGTGTTCCTATTTCTCCACATCCTCTCCAACACCTGTTGTTTCCTGATTTTTTAATGATTGCCATTCTAACTGGTGTGAGATGGTATCTCATTGTGGTTTTGATTTGCATTTCTCTGATGGCGAGTGATGATGAGCATTTTTTCATGTGTCTGTTGGCTGTATGAATGTCTTCTTTTGAGAAATGTCTGTTCATATCCTTTCCCCACTTTTTGATGGGGTTGTTTGTTTTTTTCTTGTATATTTGATTGAGTTCTTTGTAGATTCTGGAAATTAGCCCTTTGTCAGATGAGTAGATTGCAAAAATTTTCTCCCATTCTGTAGGTTGCCTGTTCACTCTGATGGTAGTTTCTTTTGCTGTGCAGAAGCTCTTTAGTTTAATTAGATCCCATTTGTCAATTTTGGCTTTTGCTGCCGTTGCTTTTGGTGTTTTAGACATGAAGTCCTTGCCCATGCCTATGTCCTGAATGGTACTACCTAGATTTTCTTCTAGGGTTTTTATGGTATTAGGTCTAACATTTAAGTCTCTAATCCATCTTGAATTAATCTTCGTATAAGGAGTAAGGAAAGGATCCAGTTTCAGCTTTCTACTTATGGCTAGCCAATTTTCCCAGCACCATTTATTAAATAGGGAATCCTTTCCCCATTTCTTGTTTTTCTCAGGTTTGTCAAA
>NW_022321461.1:11904-13199 GCF_002776525.5 Piliocolobus tephrosceles | reverse complement strand
TTTGACAAACCTGAGAAAAACAAGAAATGGGGAAAGGATTCCCTATTTAATAAATGGTGCTGGGAAAATTGGCTAGCCATAAGTAGAAAGCTGAAACTGGATCCTTTCCTTACTCCTTATACGAAGATTAATTCAAGATGGATTAGAGACTTAAATGTTAGACCTAATACCATAAAAACCCTAGAAGAAAATCTAGGTAGTACCATTCAGGACATAGGCATGGGCAAGGACTTCATGTCTAAAACACCAAAAGCAACGGCAGCAAAAGCCAAAATTGACAAATGGGATCTAATTAAACTAAAGAGCTTCTGCACAGCAAAAGAAACTACCATCAGAGTGAACAGGCAACCTACAGAATGGGAGAAAATTTTTGCAATCTACTCATCTGACAAAGGGCTAATTTCCAGAATCTACAAAGAACTCAATCAAATATACAAGAAAAAAACAAACAACCCCATCAAAAAGTGGGGAAAGGATATGAACAGACATTTCTCAAAAGAAGACATTCATACAGCCAACAGACACATGAAAAAATGCTCATCATCACTCGCCATCAGAGAAATGCAAATCAAAACCACAATGAGATACCATCTCACACCAGTTAGAATGGCAATCATTAAAAAATCAGGAAACAACAGGTGTTGGAGAGGATGTGGAGAAATAGGAACACTTTTACACTGTTGGTGGGATTGTAAACTAGTTCAACCATTATGGAAAACAGTATGGCAATTCCTCAAGGATCTAGAACTAGATGTACCATATGACCCAGCCATCCCACTACTGGGTATATACCCAAAGGATTATAAATTATGCTACTACAAAGACACATGCACACGTATGTTTATTGCGGCACTATTCACAATAGCAAAGACTTGGAATCAACCCAAATGTCCATCAGTGACAGACTGGATTAAGAAAATGTGGCACATATACACCATGGAATACTATGCAGCCATAAAAAAAGGATGAGTTTGCGTCCTTTGTAGGGACGTGGATGCAGCTGGAAACCATCATTCTTAGCAAACTATCACAAGAAGAGAAAACCAAACACCGCATGTTCTCACTCATAGGTGGGAACTGAACAATGAGCTCACTTGGACTCGGGAAGGGGAACATCACACACTGGGGCCTATCATGGGGAGGGGGGAGGGGGGAGGGATTGCATTGGGAGTTATACCTGATATAAATGACGAATTGATGGGTGCTGACGAGTTGATGGGTGCAGCACACCAACATGGCACAAGTATACATATGTAACAAACCTGCACGTTATGCACATGTACCCTAGAACTTCA
>NW_022321461.1:0-11804 GCF_002776525.5 Piliocolobus tephrosceles | reverse complement strand
GGGGGGGGGGGGGGGGGGGGGAGAGGGATTGCACTGGGGAGTTATACCTGATATAAATGATGAATTGATGGGTGCTGATGAGTTGATGGGTGCAGCACACCAACATGGCACAGGTATACATATGTAACAAACCTGCATGTTATGCACATGTACCCTAGAACTTAAAGTATACTAAAAAAATAAATAAATAAAAATTAAAAAAAAAAAAAACATAGTACCCAATAGGTAGTTTTTAAAACCTTGCTTCACCGCCCTCTGTCTCCCCTTTTGAAGTCCCCAGTGACTATCATTCTCATCTTTCTGTTCATGTGTATCCAATATTTACCTCCCATTTATGAGTGAGAATGTGTAGTATTTGATTTTCTGTTTCTGTGTTAGTTTGCTTAGGTTAAACACAAAAATGCAAAACCAGCTGCATGTATGCTGCTGCAAAGGACATGATTTTGCTTTTTTGATGGCTGAGTGGGATTCTATTGTGTATATGTACAATATTTTCTTTATTCAGTCCACTGTTGATGGGCACATAAGTTGATTCCATGTGTTTGCTATTGCAAATAGCGCAATAAACATAGAAGTGCAGGTATCTTTTTGCTAAAATAGTTTATTTCCCTGTGGGTATATACCCAACAATTGTGTTACTGAGTCAAGTAGTAATGGATCCAGCAATCCAGTTACTCTTTATGGTTCTATCAGAAACCTCCAAACTGCTTTCTGCAGGAGGTGAACAAATTTTCACTCCCACCAAGAATATATGAGTGTTCCCTATTCTCCACAGCCTCACCAACATCTCTTATTTTTCAACATTTGTCTCACTCTGTTGCCCAGGCTGGAGTGCAAAGGTGCAGTGTCTGCTCACTGCAACCCCTGCCTCTCAGGTTTAGGCGATTCTCCTGCTTCAGCCTCCCAAGCAGCTGTGACTACAGGTGTGTGCCACCACACTCAATTAATTGTTGCATTTTTAGTGGAGACAAGGTTTCACTACATTGGCCAGGCTGGTCTCAAACTCCTGACCTCGTGATCTGCCTACCTCAGCCTCCCAAAATGCTGGGATTATAGGCATGAGCCACCACAACTTTTAATAATAGCCATACTCAAGTGTGAGATATATCTCATGGTGGTTTTGATTTGTATCTCTCCAATGATTAGTGATGTTGACCATTTTCTATATGTTTGTTTAACACCTGTATGTTTTCTTTTGAGTAGTGTCTATTCGTGTCTTTTGGCAACTTTTTAATCAGGTTATTTTTTTCTTGTTAATTTGTTTAAGTTCTTTATAGATTCTGGATATTAGTTTTTTGTTACATGTATAGTTTTCAAATATATTTTCTCTCATTCTTTAGGTTGTATGTTTACTCTGTTAGGAATTTATTTTGCTGTGCAGAGGCTCTTTAGCTTGATTAACTCCCATTCGTCTATTTTGGATTTTATTGCATTTGTTTTTGGGGTATTCATCATAACTTTTTGCCTAGGGCAATATCTAGAAAAGCATTCCCTAGGTTTTGTTAGAAATTTTAGTTTGAGATCTTACATTTAAGTCTTTAATTCATCTTGAGTTAATTGTTGCCTACAGTTAGAGGTAGGGGTCAGGTTTCATTCTTCTGCATGTGGTCAGCCAATTTCCCAGCACTATTTAATGAATAGGATGTCCTTTCCACATTATTTATTTTTGTTAACTTTTCCAAAGATGGTTTGGTTGTAGGCTTTTTGCTTTGTTTCAGGGGTCTCTATTATGTTCCATTTGTCTATCAGTTTGCTTTTGTATCAGCACCATGATGCTTTGATTACTATAGTCATGTCATATAGTTTAATCTCAATTTTGTTTGATGCCTCTGGCTTTACACTTTTGGCATTAGTTTTGTTCCATATAAATACTAGGTTTGGCCAGGCCCAGTGGCTGACGCCTGTAATCCCAGCACTTTGTGAGGCCAAGGCGGGCGGATCACAAGGTCAGGAGATCGAGACCATCCTGGCTAACACAGTGAAACTGCATCTCTACTAAAAATACAACAAAATTAGCCAGGCGTGGTGGCGGGTGCCTGTAGTCCCAGCTACTCAGGAGGCTGAGGCATGAGAGTGGCATGAATCCGGGAGGCAGAGCTTGCAGTGAGCCAAGATAGCACCACTGCACTCCAGCCTGGGCTACAGAGCGAGACTCTCTCTCAAAAAAATAATAAATAAACATAAAATAAAAATAAAATAAAATAAAATAAATGCTAGGTTTTTAAAAATTCTATAAAAACTGACATTATTAGTTTGACAGGAATAGTGTTGATTCTGGAGATTGCTTTCAGCAGTATGAACATTTAATGATATTGATTCTTCCATTCATTTGCATGAAATGATTTTTCATTTGTTTGTGTCATCTGTGATTTATTTCAGTGGTGTTTGTTTTGTAGTTCTCCTCATAGAGATGTTGCATCTCCAAGGTTAGATGTATTCCTAGGTATGTTTTTCTGGCTATTGTAAATAGGATTGCATTCTCAATCGGGTTCTCAGCTTGAATATAACATTCAAGCTTATCATAAGCTAATTACAAGTGGTATACACTTCTAACAAGTGTACAGAAATACTACTTGCTTTTGTGAGTTGATTTTGTATCCTGAGACTTTGTTGAAGTCATTTGCTAGACTTAAGAGTCTTTTGGTAGAACTTTTAAGGTTTTCTAGGTATAGAATCGTATCATCAGTAAAGAGAGATAATTTGATTTTCTCTTTTCTTATTTTGATGCTTCTATATTTTCTGTTTCCTGATTGCTCTGGATGGGACTTCCAGTAATATGTTGAATAGGAGTGGTGACATAAACATTCTTGTCTTGCTCCACTTTTTAAGAGGAATGCTTCCAGCTTTTGTTCATTCAGTATGATGTTGGCTGTGGGTTTGTCATAAATGCCTCATTATTTTTAGGTATGTTCCTTCAATGCCTGGTTTGTTGTGGGTCTAATCATGAAGGGATATTGTATTTTGTTTAATGCTTATTCCATGTCTATTGGGATGTGCATATGATTTTTGTTTTTAATTCTGTTTATGTGGTGAATCATATTTATTGATTTGCATATGTTGAAACATCCTTGCATTCCAAGAATAAAGCCTTCTCGATTGCGGTGAATTAACTTTTTGATGTGCTGTTGGATTCTAGTATTTTTTGAAGATTTTTTGCTAGTATTTTTTGAAGATTTCTCCTGTGTTAATCTGAAATATTGGCTTGTAGTTTTCTTTTTGTTGCGCCTTTGCCAGATCTTGATATCATATGATACTGGTTTTGTTGAATGAATTAGGGAAGAGTACTTCCTTCTCGATTTTGTTGAATAATATTAGTAGGACAGGTACCAGCTCTTCTTTGTACATCTGATAGAATTTGGCTGTGAATCCAGCTAATCCACAGGGTTTTATTTGGCTGGTAGGTTTTTTATTACTGACTCAATTTCATTATCAATATTATTCTGTTTGAGATATCTGTTTCTTCCTAGTTTAATATTGGGAGGTTGTGTGCATTTAAGAATTGATCCATTTCCTTTAGATTTTCTAGTTTGTGCACATAGAGGTACCTAGTAGGTCTCTGAGGATGTTTTGTATTTCTGTGAAATCGATTGTGATGTCACCTTTGTCATGTCTGATTCTGCTTATTTGGATCTTCTCCTTTATTCTTTGTTAATCTAATTAGCAGTCTATAACTCCTATTTATCCTTTCAAAAAACAGAGTTTTCATTTTATTGATCTTTTGTATTTTTTTTTTTTTTTTTTTTGGATCTCAATTTCATTTACTTCTGCTCTGACTTTAATTATTTATTTTATTCTGACAGTTTTGGGTTTAGTTTGTTCTTGTTTTTCCAGTTGCTTTAGGTGCGAGGTTAAGTTGTTTATTTGAGACATTTCTATCTTCTTGATGTAGTCATCTAGACCTATAATTTTCCTCTTAAGACTGTTTTTGCTGCATATCAGACGTTGTTATAAGTTGTTTCTGTATTTTCATTTGTTTCAAATAATTTTTTCTATTTCTGCTTTAATTTTATTGTTTAAGCAAAAATCACTCAGGAGTAAATTTATTTTCCATGTACCTGTGGTTTTGAAAATTCCTCTTGGTATTGATTTCTATTATTATTCCAGTATAGTCTGCGAAGATGCTTGATATAATTTCAATTTTTCAAATTTATTAAGACTTGCTTTATGACTGATCATGTGGTCAATTTTAAAGAATGTTCCATGTGCAGATAAGAAGAAGGTATATTCTGTGATTGTTGGATGGATTATTCTGTAGATGACTGTTAGGTCCAAATGGTCAAGTCTCAAATTAAAGACCAGAATTTATTCATTAGTATTCTGCCTTAGTAATCTGTCTAATGCTGTTAGTGGGGTGTTAAAGTCCCCTACTATTATTGCATGCCTGTCAAAGTCTTTTGTCAAAAGATACTTGTTTTATGAATCTGGGTGCTTTGATGTGTAAATATTCGGGAGAGTTAGGTCTTCTTCTTGAACTGAACCCTGTATCATCATGCAATGCCCTTGTTTGTCCCGTTTTTACTGTTATTGGTTTAAATCCGATTTTATCTGATACAAGAATAGTGACTCCTGTTTTTTTTGTTTGTTTGTTTTTGTTTTTGTTTTTTAATTTTCCATTTATCTGCTATGAAAAACAAAAGTAAATGACTTTCCATTTCGGTCTCTGTACTTTGAGCCTTTGGGTATCATTACATGTGAGATGGGTCTCCTGAAGGTAGCAGAAGAATGGGTCTTGTTTTCTTAATCCAATTTGCCACTCTGTGTCTGTTAAGTTGAGTGTTTAGGCCATTTATATTCAAGATCAATATTAACATGAGGTTTTGTTTCTGTCACAGTGTTGTTAGCTATGTGTCTTGTAGTCTTGATGGTGTAGTTGCTTTACAGCATCTCTGGGCTACGTGCTTGCATGTGTTTTTATGGTAGGAAGTATTGTTCTTTCATTTCCATGTTTAGAACTCTTAATATCCTGGGATTGTGTCTGGAGAGTGCCCAGTATTCTGCCACCTTCAGAAAGGAAGGGAAAGCAAACATTCATGAAAGGAGAGGCATTCATTCCATTCCCAGCTTGCTCCAGATCTGGCAGTTGGAAGACATTCTGCAACAATGTCAAAACAGACAAAGAAACAAAAAAGAACTCCCTTACGCATCTCTTATAGAGCCAGTCTAGTAGTGATAAATTCCCTTAACAATTGCTTCCCTGAGATAGACTTTATTTCCCTTTTCTTTATAAAGCTTAATTTGGTGGGACATCACATTCTTGGCTGGCATATCTTTTCTTTAAGAATGTTAAAAATGGGCCACCAGTATCTTCTGGCTTGTAAGGTTTTCTGAGAATTCTATTAGTGTGACAGTTTTCCCTTTATAGGTAACATTAGCCTTTTCTCTAGCTGCCTTTCGAATTTTTCTTTGCATTGACTATAGATAGTCTAATCATTATGTGCCTTTGAGATGGTAATCTTGTATAACGTGTCACTGAAATTCTTTGGATTTCTTGTACCTGCCTGGTGTCCTCACTAGCAAGATTCAGATAATTTTCCTGAATTATTTCCTCAAATATATTTTTCAATTTCCCTTATTTGTCTTCTCTCTCAAGAATGCCAGCAAGTCATTGATTTGATCAACTTTACATAATCCCATATTTCTTGAAGGTTTTGTTCATGTTTAACGTCTTTAAATTTTTGTTCTGCCTTGCTCATTTTGAAGGACTGGCCTTTGAGTTCGTTATTCTGCTTAGTCTACATTGTTGTTAAGTCTTCCAACTGTATTTTGAGATTCCTGAAATGAATGTTTCAATTCCAGAACTTTTGTTTGGTTAGTTCTTGATATAGTTATGTCATCTTTCACCTTTTTTTCTAGCTTTTGGATCATTTTTCTGACTTCTTTGTTTTGAATTTCAAATTTCTCTTTGATATCCTTGAGTTTCTTTGCCATTCACACTCTGATTTCTATATCTGTCATTTCAGTCGTTTCATTCTGATTAGAATCTATTAATTAGGATCTAGAGGAAGCCTTCGGGGTGACAGAACACTCTGACTTTTTGTAGTGTCTGAGTTCTTTGCACAGGTTTCTCCTCATCTGAAAGAGCCAACAGGTTTTTAAAATGTCGTCATTGTTTGGATGGGGCTTCTTGATTTCTTATACTTATTTTTTCTTAGGCATATGACTGTGGTATATACTGTATATGATTGATTAGCTTCATTTCTCAGTGCTTGCAGGGTGCTTAGGTTCTGTGTGGATCCCACGGTTGCAGTCAGACTTGTGCAGTGGCATTCTCAGACATTACCTATTGTAGCAATGCAATTTGTTTGTTTGTGTAATTCAGGCTGCAGTGCAGTAGACAGCGCTTCACAGTAAGATCCAACAGGTAGGGGTGGATGTGGAGGCAATGAAGAAGCATAAAAAGCACCCTCCCTTAGAAAGCATTTGCCTTCTTTCAGGGTGGAGCCACTGGAGAAGCCCAAAAGGAAACTCTTTCACCCCATGTTTCCTGGTCCCTGACAAGAGTAGTTGCAGCTGAATCTGCAACAGTTCACTGAGGAGGGGATTTGTGGGGGTGAAAGGTGACTCCTACTCCACAGTTATTACTGGGCTTTGGTGGTGCTGTCTTTAGCTGCTGGTGCTGTGCTTGCATTTCCTTTGACCTGAGGCGGGCTTTGACAGGTTGTACTCCTGCCTCCCTTAGGGGTGGTCTGTGCCAAGAGTTATATCTCCAGCAGAGTAGGGTTTCCCTCCTTCCCACTCCTCATAGCTGCTGTAGTACTGTTCCTTAATTGATCAAAGGAGAAGACGTGAGTGCATAAACCATCTCTGGCTGCATGTCTTACTGCCTGGAAGAAACTTCAGCATCAGGAACTCTCCTTCCACTCCAGTACTGAGATGGGAGAGATCCCAATCCCATGGCCTAGTACTGGGGCACTTTCCACCCTTGACACTCAGTTCTGGCTGTGGGGTCCTTTCCCCTGTCCCAGAGTAACCACCCAAATCTATGGCCTAAGACTGCAATGCCAGCTGCGTTCACCAGGTTACCAATGTTTCTAAACTCTCAAAATGGTGCCACCTGTGGGCTTGTAACCAGAGAGGGTGGAACCCCTCTCAGGCAAGAAATGTGAGCAACAAGCTGTGGAGAGTGCAGTCCACTCAAGTCTCAGTCTCACAGCAGCCCCTAGCAGGGCACTGGGTATTGTCTTGGGTAGGTGTAGGAGAGCCTGGCTTCCCTGCCCCTCCTTGGCTGGGAAGCAGCTGTAGCCGTTTCAGCCCAAGCTCAGGCAGAGTATGATATACAGCTCGGCGTTAAACTTTCAAAATGATACCTTAGGCCTGCAACCCAGGAGGGTGGGACATGACTTCAGCAAGCAGTGTGGCCAAGAAGCTATGAAGAGTGGACTTTGACTGGGTCTCAATCTCACAGCAGCCTGTTGCAGGGAAGAGGGTATTTCCTAGGTATACATGGGATGGCCTGATTTCTCTGTGGGCTGTTGGTTGAGCAGTGGCTACAGCCATATAAGCCTAAACTCAGGCCAAGTGTGGAGCTCAGCCTAGAATTAAACTCTCAAAATAGCACCTTGGCCTAGGGTATGAAGGATGGGTCACCACCCAGGCAAGCAGCGTGGGTAAGAAACTGTAGGGAGTGCAATCCATTCCCTTCTCAGTCTCAACAGCAGCTCATAGCACTGTAGTAAGTACTCATCCAGGGGCACATAGGTGCACCCATTCTCTCCTCTTCCTCCCTCCAGCAGAGCAGCAGCTGCAGCTGGATCTGTAGATTCCTGGTGTTTGGACTCTCAGAATGCCTCCCAGCTGTAGCTGCTCAGGATTCAGTGACTGTAGGATTCTTTGTTGATTCCCTTACTGGACCAACATCTCTGTGAAAAGCTTAGACAGCTCCATATGTCAGACATGAGGCTCTAGTCATCAAGGGTTTCTCCCATAGCCAAAATCATTAAGGCTCACTTCAGAGCTCTGGGATTTCTCTCTTACTGCTTTCCTGCATCCAGAAGCTGTGCTCAGCTCTCAGCAAGTTCCTAGCTGGGCAAGCTGCTCTGAACCCTCTTCTTAATTCTGGCACTTCCATATCTTCTCTGCCAAATCCAAGCATTTGTTTCTTGTTAATCTGTTTGAAATGTGAGTGTCTACATACTATTCTGGCTCTTCTCCTGGAGGAGGAACATACTACCTGTGTCTAGTTGACCGTCTTGATTCCAGTCTCTTTTTGTCTTTTTGAACTGGTCTTCACGACAGACTTGACAAACAGGGCTGCTGTGCAAATTATGCAAAGTCAAAGTAGAACCTGTCAGAGCACACCAATTAAGTTCCTCTGTTTCTGAGTCATTCCACTTCACTTCCATGTGCTGTATGTTGGGCTACTAAATGAGGTGAGAAACAATGTTTTTATCTCACAGGCAGCTGCCTTTAAAATACCAAATATGATTTGGTGTTGTGATGGTTAATACTGAGTGTCAACTTGATTGGATTGAAGGATACAAAATATTGATCCTGGATGTGTCTGTGGGCATGTTGCCAAAGGAGATTAACATTTGAGTCAGTGAGCTGGGAAAGGCAGACCCACCCTTAATGTGGGTGGGCACAATCTAATCAGCTGCTAGCTCGGCTAGAATACAAGCAGGTAGAAAAATGTGAAAAGAGAGACTGGCCTAGCCTCCTAGTCTTCATCTTTCTACTATGCTGGATGCTTCCTGCCCTAGAACATCAGACACCAAGTTCTTCAGTTTTGGAACTCAGATTGGCTCTCCTTGCTCCTCAGCCTGCATACACACACACATACACACACACACACACACACACACACACACACACACATATGTATGTGTGTAAAACAGTGAAATCATAATTTTATATATATATGTGTGTGTGTGTGTGTGTGTGTGTGTGTGTGTGTGTGTGTATTCCATTATTTCAGTCCCTCTGGAGAACCCAAATACAGGTGTAAACATGATGTAAGATTGTCCAGGGAATATTTTCTGAACTGTGATATTGGACATGCCAGAGGAGACTTTTACTAGAAAGAACTTTTTAAAAAGCATTCCTTGGTAAAGATAAATTGCCACCACTTTTGCTGTTACATCAGCCAGGTCAATTCCATCAACACAATTATTATTATTACAGAGCCCTGATTTTTTCTGTCACCACACTTTATAATTACTTACCTGTGGAATGTGCAGGACACCTTGAAGGTGAGGGAAATTACAGACTTACTCCTTCTGGTAATGGCATTATAGGTACTTTGTACCAATACCGTCACTGAGAACAACTAAAACTGCCGGATAAAATAAGGAGGGAAAAGCCCATGATATTAGAGTACATGTGGTAGAAAGCACAGAAGGTCAGCAGAGTTCTAAAGGTAGTTTTTCTGTAGGGGTGGAGATAGGCCAAGGGCTTACTTTTAGCAGACTCAGGGGGCCCAAGGACAGAAATAAATGCTGAGATATTGCTCAGTGAGGAATGTAATTGAGGAAACATTGACACCTTATGCTGGGACCCTAATGGTTACATTTCAGAGTCAGTGTGAACCAGATTTGGTTTGCTTTACTCCTACTCCAACTCAGGAAATTGGGCAGCAAGCAGATTAGGGATAAACAGTAAAGGAAGACATCCTGGCCTGAGAAGTGTTGACCTTTGTGCCTGTGAAGTGCTATGTTTTCATGGATGGGTAAGCTGGGTACTCTCTATCCTGGTCATTCTGAGAAACACCATGCATGAAGTTCATCAGTGGGAGTCTGAGAGTATGAAGCCCGCAGCCACTTGGCCAATCTAAATGCAAATTCTTATATGGTAAAAGGAAAGAATGCTCAAAAAAATCTGTTAAGAGTGTTTACCTTTAAGAAGGAAAAATGTAGAAATAGGATGGAAGGAAAGCAACTGGTCTACCAACTTTATTATTTATAATATATTGCTTGAATTAGAGATTCTGATGAAAAATGAGCATTTATTCCTACTGGGTGGTGGAAGGATAGTAGTTCTTAAAACTGATCTTTAAGTATGGGCATACCTTGGAGATAACTGCTAGTTGAGTTCCAGATCATTGCAACGAAGTAAATTAAGTGAGTCGTGGTTATTTTCTTTGGTTTGCCACTGTATATGAAAGTTATGTGTACACTATACTGTAGTATATTAAGTGCAATAGCATTATGTCTAAAACAATATGTAGGCCTTAGTTTAAAAAGGCACAAGACAGGGATGCCCTCTCTCACCACTCCTATTCAACATAGTGTTGAAAGTTCTGGCTAGGGCAATCAGGCAAGAGAAAGAAATCAAGGGTATTCAGTTAGGAAAAGAAGAAGTCAAATTGTCCCTGTTTGCAGATGACATGATTGTATATTTCGAAAACCCCATCGTCTCAGCCCAAAATCTTCTTAAGCTGATAAGCAACTTCAGCAAAGTCTCAGGATACAAAATTAATGTGCAAAAATCACAAGCATTCTTATACACCAGTAACAGACAAACAGAGAGCCAAATCAGGAATGAACTTCCATTCACAATTGCTTCAAAGAGAATAAAATACCTAGGAATCCAACTTACAAGGGATGTAAACGACCTCTTCAAGGAGAACTACAAACCACTGCTCAGTGAAATCAAAGAGGACACAAACAAATGGAAGAACATACCATGCTCATGGATAGGCAGAATCAATATTGTGAAAATGGCCATACTGCCCAAGGTAATTTATAGATTCAATGCCATCCCCATCAAGCTACCAATGAGTTTCTTCACCGAATTGGAAAAAACTGCTTTAAAGTTCATATGGAACCAAAAAAGAGCCCGCATTGCCAAGACAATCCTAAGTCAAAAGGACAAAGCCGGAGGCGTCACGCTACCTGACTTCAAACTATACTACAAGGCTACAGTAACCAAAACAGCATGGTACTGGTACCAAAACAGAGATATAGACCAATGGAACAGAACGGAGCCTTCAGAAATAATGCCACACATCTACAACCATCTGATATTTGACAAACCTGAGAAAAACAAGAAATGGGGAAAGGATTCCCTATTTAATAAATGGTGCTGGGAAAATTGGCTAGCCATAAGTAGAAAGCTGAAACTGGATCCTTTCCTTACTCCTTATACGAAGATTAATTCAAGATGGATTAGAGACTTAAATGTTAGACCTAATACCATAAAAACCCTAGAAGAAAATCTAGGTAGTACCATTCAGGACATAGGCATGGGCAAGGACTTCATGTCTAAAACACCAAAAGCAACGGCAGCAAAAGCCAAAATTGACAAATGGGATCTAATTAAACTAAAGAGCTTCTGCACAGCAAAAGAAACTACCATCAGAGTGAACAGGCAACCTACAGAATGGGAGAAAATTTTTGCAATCTACTCATCTGACAAAGGGCTAATTTCCAGAATCTACAAAGAACTCAATCAAATATACAAGAAAAAAACAAACAACCCCATCAAAAAGTGGGGAAAGGATATGAACAGACATTTCTCAAAAGAAGACATTCATACAGCCAACAGACACATGAAAAAATGCTCATCATCACTCGCCATCAGAGAAATGCAAATCAAAACCACAATGAGATACCATCTCACACCAGTTAGAATGGCAATCATTAAAAAATCAGGAAACAACAGGTGTTGGAGAGGATGTGGAGAAATAGGAACACTTTTACACTGTTGGTGGGATTGTAAACTAGTTCAACCATTATGGAAAACAGTATGGCAATTCCTCAAGGATCTAGAACTAGATGTACCATATGACCCAGCCATCCCACTACTGGGTATATACCCAAAGGATTATAAATTATGCTACTACAAAGACACATGCACACGTATGTTTA
>NW_022321460.1:0-11174 GCF_002776525.5 Piliocolobus tephrosceles | reverse complement strand
AAGAACCACATGATTATCTCAATAGATGCAGAAAAGGCTTTTGACAACATTCAACAGCCCTTCATGCTAAAAACGCTCAATAAATTCGGTATTGATGGAACGTACCTGAAAATAATAAGAGCTATTTATGACAAACCCACAGCTAATATCATACTGAATGGGCAAAAACTGGAAAAATTCCCTTTGAAATCTGGTACAAGACAGGGATGCCCTCTCTCACCACTCCTATTCAACCTAGTGTTGGAAGTTCTGGCTAGGGCAATCAGGCAAGAGAAAGAAATCAAGGGTATTCAGTTAGGAAAAGAAGAAGTCAAATTGTCCCTGTTTGCAGATGACATGATTGTATATTTAGAAAACCCCATTGTCTCAGCCCAAAATCTCCTTAAGCTGATAAGCAACTTCAGCAAAGTCTCAGGATACAAAATTAATGTGCACAAATCACAAGCATTCTTATATACCAATAACAGAGAAACAGAGAGCCAAATCAGGAAGGAACTTCCATTCACAATTGCTTCAAAGAGAATAAAATACCTAGGAATCCAACTTACAAGGGATATAAAGGACCTCTTCAAGGAGAACTACAAACCACTGCTCAGTGAAATCAAAGAGGACACAAACAAATGGAAGAACATACCATGCTCATGGATAGGAAGAATCAATATCGTGAAAATGGTCATCCTGCCCAAGGTTATTTATAGATTCAATGCCATCCCCATCAAGCTACCAATGAGTTTCTTCACAGAATTGGAAAAAACTGCTTTAAAGTTCATATGGAACCAAAAAAGAGCCCGCGTTGCCAAGACAATCCTAAGTCAAAAGGACAAAGCTGGAGGCATCACGCTACCTGACTTCAAACTATACTACAAGGCTACAGTAACCAAAACAGCATGGTACTGGTACCAAAACAGAGATATAGACCAATGGAACAGAACAGAGTCCTCAGAAATAATACCACACATCTATAGCCATCTGATCTTTGACAAACCTGAGAGAAACAAGAAATGGGGAAAGGATTCCCTATTTAAGAAATGGTGCTGGGAAAATTGGCTAGCCATAAGTAGAAAGCTGAAACTGGATCCTTTCCTTACTCCTTATACGAAAATTAATTCAAGATGGATTAGACACTTAAACGTTAGACCTAATACCATAAAAACCCTAGAAGAAAACCTAGGTAGTACCATTCAGGACATAGGCATGGGCAAGGACTTCATGTCTAAAACACCAAAAGCAACGGCAGCAAAAGCCAAAATTGACAAATGGGATCTAATTAAAGTAAAGAGCTTCTGCACAGCAAAAGAAACTACCATCAGAGTGAACAGGCAACCTACAGAATGGGAGAAAATTCTTGCAATCTACTCATCTGACAAAGGGCTGATATCCAGAACCTACAAAGAACTCAAACAAATTTACAAGAAAAAAACAAACAACCCCATCAAAAAGTGGGCAAAGGATATGAACAGACATTTCTCAAAAGAAAACATTCATACAGCCAACAGACACATGAAAAAATGCTCATCATCACTGGCCATCAGAGAAATGCAAATCAAAACCACAATGAGATACCATCTCACACCAGTTAGTATGGCAATCATTAAAAAGTCAGGAAACAACAGGTGCTGGAGAGGATGTGGATAATTGGAACACTTTGACACTGTTGGTGGGATTGTAAACTAGTTCAACCATTATGAAAACAGTATGGCAATTCCTCAAGGATCTAGAACTAGATGTACCATATGACCCAGCCATCCCATTACTGGGTATATACCCAAGGGATCACAAATCATGCTGCTATAAAGACACATGCACATGTATGTTTATTGTGGCACTATTCACAATAGCAAAGACTTGGAATCAACCCAAATGTCCATCCGTGACAGACTGGATTAAGAAAATGTGGCACATATACACCATGGAATACTATGCAGCCATAAAAAAGGATGAGTTTGCGTCCTTTGTAGGGACATGGATGCAGCTGGAAACCATCATTCTTAGCAAACTATCACAAGAAGAGAAAACCAAACACCGCATGTTCTCACTCATAGGTGGGAACTGAACAATGAGATCACTTGGACTCAGGAAGGGGAACATCACACACCAGGGCCTATCATGGGGAGGGGGGAGGGGGTAGGGATTGCATTGGGAGTTATACCTGATGTAAATGACGAGTTGATGGGTGCTGACGAGTTGATGGGTGCAGCACACCAACATGGCACAAGTATACATATGTAACAAACCTGCACGTTATGCACATGTACCCTAGAACGTAAAGTATAATAATAATAATAATAATAATAATAATAATAATAATAATAATAAAAGCAAGCTCTTTCATTGCTGAATGGCTCTAAACATTATGAAGTTCTACCTTAAGCCTACCGTAAGCCTGATACCTATAACTTCCCATAACTGCCATGTACTGGACCATGTTCTGTGCTCTGGAGTTACATAAATATGTCTAGTCCCTTTTATAAATGCATTTCAAATATATGTATACTGCTGGCTCCTACCCAAGTCTTTTCTTATGATATTATATCAAAAATATTCATAATGCTGGTCCAACACGCCTCTTTTTCCTTCCCTTATGGGGCTACTAAATAAACAAAATATAAAATCTATTATTTACATTGAGTATGAATAATTTATGGTAAGTTAATGTATTAAACTTCTAGCTTTTGCTTTTGAGTATCTGATTCTCAAAATACATAGAAATGTTCACCAAGATGTAAAAATGGGATATTTATGGTTATCTCAGAATTTCTAATGATGTTTCAAGCCTAGGAGAATACCCTTAGGAGAATACCAAACTTGGGAGAAGAATCCTGCTATTCAAAAGTAAGATACCAGGCACACACCTCGGCACTTATAAAAAGACACCAAAAGTGGGTCAGGGACCACTTCACATGCAGGCTGTATAGGTGAAGACTAGAAATTCCAGAGGAGATTGACAATATGAAAATGTTTTCCTCCTTCTCTACAGGAGAAAGCTGCTCTGTTCACCACATCTCTCAAGTTGGGGTAAAGGGTGATATCTACAAACGAAGCAACTGTGATGGAACAAACAGCAAAGAAATTAGAATAGCATTTTTGTTCCATGCTGGATGTTTAGTGACAGGACAAATTCCACACTGGGCCACCACAGGATCATCGGATACACCCTGTAAGAGTTCTTAGGAACATTCTCACCCAGTGCATTTCCCACTGGGTGGCAGGGATATGGAGGGTGCGTAACTGAACCAGAAATAAATACTTGCTTCCTGACTAGAAACAGCAAAGGTGAGGGGCTGCCTAGAACAGACCACAACGATAGGGCAAGGAGAGACAGTAAACAGTTGGACAAAGTATACTTTAATTCTGTGATGAGGCAAGGGTCTGCCAATTCCAAATGAGCCAAGAAGATGCCACATTGAACTTAATTCGGTTTGAGAGACTACTCCCAAGAAGAGACTCCACCAGCAAGAGGCTGAAGGAACAAGAGGAGCAGGGGTTGGAAGTATATTCTGAACAACCCTCTCCCCCGACCTGTCCAGTAAAAAGAGATAGCGTGTAGACCCCTGCTATGACAGAGGGCATTGAGGGCCACAATATGACAGTATCAATAAACTAAGACCCCATCCTGTTCTCTCTCATTCATTTCTTCTCTGAAGTGGTCGGAAGTAGAAAAGGTGAGAAACTTTAAAAAAATAAAAACACAAACCACAACAACAACAACAACAACAACAAAACAGTGAAATAGACCATGCCCTCTTCTCCAGGGGCCCTATTGTTAAATTCTTATCATGTTTATATATTCATTAATTAAAAGTATAACTTTCTATGTTTTAAAAACATAGGTTTGGCCTCACTTGGGAAAGAAAGGAATTTAAAGTTTTAAACTAGACTTCCCTGGGTTATTTAATAGCTAGAAATTAATCATAATTACCAAAGATATGACTATTTTTGTAATCAAAAGTGACCAGAAAACCATGAGATCTGACAGAGATGTCATCAAAGGAGGGGTGGGAATGGTGAACAGAAATATGTGAGAAGGCATTTCAGGTATATAATCCTTAAATTCACACCATTCAATAAAAAGATTATAATAACAACACAACATTCTAAAGATATAGCTGAGCTAAAACAAACAAAAAACAGGTACAGTTAGGCCTCTGTATCTGTGGGTTCTGCATCTGTGGATTCAACCACACAGATCAAAAACCCTATACTCAAAAAAGAAGAAAAAAGATGGTTGTATCTACTGAATATGTACATACTTTTTTCTTGTCATTATTCCCTAAGCAATACAGTGTAACAACTTCTTACATAGCATTTACATCATATATTAGGTATTTTATGTAATCTAGAGAAGACAAAGTATACAGGAAGTTGTGCATTTATATATAAATGTCATTGTATAAAAGGGACTTGAACATCTGTAGATTTTGGTGTTCCTGGAGGGTCCTAGAACCAATACCCCACAGATACCATGGGACAATTGCACTAAACATATAGAAATTAGTCAAAGCCAGAGTAGTAAAGCATATGAGTTGATACTGCACTCATGCCCATGAAGACATAAGAAGCACAGGCTTTGGTCTGCAAAGGGTGGAAAACTGGAAACGAGACATCGGCATAAAGCAGAGTGGAAGTATAGAAGGACTGCCAGCACTGTGTAAAAGCAACTAGAAAACTCTACTTACAAATTTAAGAAAGTAGGATAAGGTCTGCATCAAAGGTGGGTGTAAGGATTGAATTTACACTACCTACATGACTCATGAATTTCAAATTAACAATTTATTTAAAGAAAGAAAAGACAAAACAGATGAAGCAGCAGTGGAACTCCCAAGCCCTTGAAAGAAGCAAACGTGAAACTTCTCTTTGGGGTCACTTCAATAACCCAGAACAGAGTGGATTACCAGATAAAACAACCTCCACTGAAGAAATGTTAACAATAAAAAATTTTGAACAATATGAGAAAGCTGTATGACAAGAGTATCATAAAAGCAGTGAGGAAAAGGGAAGCAACTGGGTGTTTTACAATATACTAAAGAAAAATATATCAGACAGATTAAAGATCTAGATGTGGAAGGCAAAACTTTAACACTTTTAGAAGAAAATATGAAACTCTCTTTATGCCCTCAGAAATAAAAACTAAAAACAGTTTTTTTAAGCAAGACAGAAAAAGTACATATAAAAAAGGAGAAGCTAAAATAGAAAACCTGAATAGACCAATAGTGAGTAACCAGATTGAATCAGTAGTAGTCTAGTAGTCTCCCACCAAAAAAAAAAAAAAAAAACAGGACCACGCTTTTAAATAACTATTACCAATTCTTCTCAAACTACCTCAGGAAAACTGAAGAGGAAGGAATTCTTCCTAATTCATTCTATGAGGTCAACATTACCCTGATACCAAACCAGACAAGGGTACAACACAAAAAGAAAACTACAGGCTAATATCCCTGATGAACACAGATGCAAAAATCCTCAACAACATCCTAGCAAATGGAATCCAACAGTATTTCAAAACAATAGTACACCATGAGCAAGTGGGATTTATCCTAGGGATGCAAGGATGGTTCAACACATGCAAATCAATACAGGTGGCACACCACATCAATAAAATGAGGGACAAAAACCACATGATTATCTCAATAGATGCAGAAAATGCATTTGATAAAATTCGACATCTCTTCATGATAAAAATTCTCAACAAATTAGGTATAGAAGTCACACACCTTAGATAGAAGTTACACACCTTAAAATAAGACAAAAGAAAAGCTAGGAGTTTCCGTGCAACAAAGTTCTGGCCAATGAGATAAAAAGTGATATATGCTTGATGGTGGGGGCTTAGGGAGGGAGGTTAGTTTCTGGTACTGCCGCTTCTTCCTGCCGAGAGCAGCAAAAGCTATCTTGCATCCATAAGAGCACTGGAGAGATAGCCACTCTAATGTCACTGAGCCGCAGAATAAATGCCAGCAGCCTCTGCCTCCAGGCATCTTGGTATATAAGAAAAATAAGTCCTTCCTTGCTAAAGCCATTTTTAGTCTAATTTTCTGGTACTTGAAGCCTGACACTACCATGTTTCTAAACAAGGGAAAAATAATAAAGGACTACTCCAGCAGGTCAGACAAATAAAAAACTATTTCCCCTAAAATATGAGCTTGAGTAGGCACATTAAATATTATTTAGTATAATCTCTTGTTCCTATTGCATATGACATCACTGAAAATAAGGAAGAGAAAACTGACTATTGGTCACAATTGTTGGAGGTCAAGGCTAAATTGCCTCACCCTAGAAAATTCCTTAACTACGTGAATTTATATCCTATCAGGCTTTGATTCACAGGAAGGAGAAACAACCTTAATATTTATTTTCTCCCTAAGCATAGATTCGGTTTTAAAAACACATAAAGAAGAAAACATTAAAGACTGAATTCCAATACTTAGTATTCAATTAAATATGGAAACACAAAACATTTTCATTCTGTTTGTAAGGTACTTTCTAAAGTGCTATAAAAAGTCAAAAACATTAAGAAATATTTATTGTTTCTTTCAAAGCCAGTGATGATTGACTTTCTCTCATGCAACTTAGTTACTAGTTTTAATACTGACTACTTAATTACCACTATTTTCACTGAATAGACCTCATTACAATAAAAATTTGAATTCTACATTTCTATGTCATATTTAAGTATTACTACACCATACCACAGAAAAGTAAACAAATACAGGATATCAATTAAAATGTGAGTTTATACACTACGCTCAATATTAAGGGGACACTTTTAATCTGATACCATTTTTATATATATCATTGTATTTTTTAAGTACCATTACTTAAATTACTGAATATTACTTAAACCATTACTGAATATTTTCTCTCAACAAAGAAAGTTAAATGAAGACTTAATACTGCTACAAGACATTCATCAATTTAAAGAAAGATTAATTTTAATTCTTTGTTTTAAAGTATTACAGGAATTAACAGAAGTATATATATACAAATATATACACACAATTCTGAGATATGTATACTATATATAGATATAGATATATAGATATATATAATGTGTGTATATACATAAAAATACAATCTTCAAGTTAAGAGTGAATGTTTGACATGAGGAGCAAGCTACATTTCTTGCCTATTTCTACAGGTCCATTGCTTGACACCAGTGGAAAAAAGTATTTAATATCTTAAATCTTGAGGTGAATAGGGGGTTGCTATCCTTGTTTATAACTATTCATCTCAATTCAGGCAAGGAAAAAGTACATTCAAGTTACTGTTTTCTGGGTGCTAAATTGAATCAGGTGTCCTCTCCTCTTAAGAAAATTAAGTTGCTTTTGTGCAAGAGTGTTTTAATGAGAACAGAACTGGCCGACAGTGATAAATGGGAATGACACCAGAGAGAGCACATAAGCAGGACAATATGTGCATGTTACAGTCTTACAGCCTATTTTTCACTGACTATTCTGAATGACTTTGCTGTTTCTTAAGGGGCCTATTAATCTCAAATTTAGTTATTGCACAACGTTTATTTGAACATATATTCTGTGGATGATGACAGTTAATAAAGGAAATCTTTCACAAGCTGTATTTTTACATATTGTTCCAACTACAGCTCCCAGTCATTTAATGGTATTGATGGAATAACCTACATTGTACTGAGGCTTTTTTTAAAAAGGCACATATATTCAGATTCCTTTCTAAGCACATGGGGACACTTAACCGTTAAAATGCATACAAAAAATTCTAGTACAAACAGTAAAAGTAAAAGGACATCTTAACTGTTCAAAGAAAATCATTTAATGTGCAAACTGACCCTTCTAAGACAAAACAGACACCTTTTAACACTTTTAAAGCCCTGGTACACAATATGCAATAGTTCGTGCATACCAATCGACATTTTCACAATATGCATGGAGCAAGAAAGGAAAGACAAAATCAATTTTCTTGAGGTGCAAAAAGAATGAAGTAACACAGCTGCTGTGATTTCTCTTTGGTATGCTTTTTTTATGAAATGTCATGTACTTAAAATAGTGATGATTCTTATTTCTAGTAGAATACTTTTTAAGAGCTTAAAGGAATTGTTTCAACATTTCCCTAAAAACATAATTATCAGTTCAAATAAGCTCATCAATTCAGATTGTTGTTCTAGTTCTGGAAGAAATTTGGTACTTTAAGTGTTACTGGTTCACAACAACAATACCTAGTATTAGTAAGAAATATTTAATTCAAATATTTAATTCAAGGCAGATTTTAAAATCTGCCTTATAATTGAGGTGAAATTAAACTTAACCAAACATTTTGACTGCATCCTCCTAAAATCTCAGTCTTCAAAGGTGTTCAATTTCTATAAAATCAGAATTTTTAAGTGGGAAGGGCCATTAAATACTATGACAACCCCTTTGTAAATCAAGAAACAGAACTCCAGGTGGGCAAATAATCTTTCCCAAGGTCATGCTGGACAGCAGTAAAGCCAGAAAAGAACTCATCTCCAGACATCTCCTGCACTTTCTCTATTACATCCACACTGTCTGTTTTATGTATTATTTTTAACAGACATTTGTAGTTATATCATGGAAAAAGGGCACATGCTGAAACACTAATGGTTATGTTGGGGTAAATGGAATTAGGAATATTTTTTTCCTTTGTGCTTCTCCTAGAATTATGTTAAGAATTTTAGAGGCTCTCTCTTTAATCTTTAGGCAAACTTTGAACAATGCTGTGCACATATTAGATACTCAATGTCTGACTAAAAATTGAGTTGAGGATAATACCAAAAGGAAACTACTTAAAAGAAGACTAAACTACTTAGTCTTCTTTGCTATGCTAACACTGAATATTCATAGGAACAAACCATGTGTATAACCCAGAATACCAACACTTAAATTAAAAATACTATTTATTTATACTATTTATCTATTAATAGCTTATTGATAAATATCTAAGATTTTTATTGTAAATCTCTAAGATTAAGCTGAATGAAACTTACTTAAAACGTTATATACTATTTGATATTATATCTTTTTAAAAAATCAATTTCTCAATATTCCTCAAGTTTAATTCTTAATCCTTTGGGTTTCCTATCGCTTCCAGAAAATAAAAAAAAAAAATGCTTCTCTAATTATTCATTCCTTCAACCTAAATTTATTAAGCAAACACAAAAATAAATACCATAGAGTACCAACTCAGAGTCTAGGGCTAGAAGAGAGACATCATAATAACTACAATACCAGAAGATCAATGGTATCAAAGAGTTATGGTAGCATAGAAATTAACTTTAAAATGGGCTTTTCCAATATCTCCTAGTGAAATACAACAAGCACTTTTCTGATCAATTAATGGGAGCTCTATTTAATACCAACACATGAACAAAGCTCTCAGCACACTAAGAGAGGAATTGGCCAAGAATTCCCCTAACGCTTTGTTTAGAAGGGCATCCACAAAACCTAAGTGACAGCGTATGTCAAAGCATCTAATGTTTCTTACGAATTTTAGACTCTAGCTTTCTTAACTCTGTTATTTCTGCTCTTTTCCATCCATTAGGTCTGGGAATCTCAAAGCTTCTTAAGAGGTGGATCAATCCCTCAGCAATAACTCTCTCATCAGCTTTTCATTAGCAATAAAATAGCTTTCCTACCATCTTCTGGGAAATAACTTACCATAGATTCACAGAACTGCAATGGACTTCTGCAGATCATCTCATCAAGGCACTTTTCCTCAAAAGGACTACACTGAAATCACAGATGGTGTCCACCTATCCTATTCTTTATGTCTTCAGAATCAAACACTGCACAATCTCCTTTACAGTTTTAGATTTTAAAATCTATATTGTAATTCATATTTTTTTATTATACTTTAAGTTCTAGGGTACATGTGCATAACGTGCAGGTTTGTTACATATATATACTTGTGCCATGTTGGTGTGCTGCACCCATCAACTCGTCAGCACCCATCAATTCATCATTTATATCAGGTATAACTCCCAATGCAATCCCTCTCCCCTCCCGCCTCCCCATGATAGGCCCCGGTGTGTGATGTTCCCCTTCCCGAGTCCAAGTGATCTCATTGTTCAGTTCCCACCTATGAGTGAGAACATGCGGTGTTTGGTTTTCTGTTCTTGTGATAGTTTGCTAAGAATAATGGTTTCCAGCAGCATCCATGTCCCTACAAAGGACGCAAACTCATCCTTTTTTATGGCTGCATAGTATTCCATGGTGTATATGTGCCACATTTCTTAATCCAGTCTGTCACAGATGGACATTTGGGTTGATTCCAAGTCTTTGCTATTGTGAATAGTGCCACAATAAACATACGTGTGCATGTGTCTTTATAGCAGCATGATTTATAATCCTTTGAGTATATACCCAGTAATGGGATGGCTGGGTCATATGGTACATCTAGTTCTAGATCCTTGAGGAATTGCCATACTGTTTTCCATAATGGTTGAACTAGTTTACAATCCCACCAACAGTGTAGAAGTGTTCCTATTTCTCCACATCCTCTCCAACACCTGTTGTTTCCTGACGTTTTAATGATTGCCATTCTAACTGGTGTGAGATGGTATCTCATTGTGGTTTTGATTTGCATTTCTCTGATGGCCAGTGATGATGAGCATTTTTTCATGTGTCTGTTGGCTGTATGAATGTCTTCTTTTGAGAATTGTCTGTTCATATCCTTTGCCCACTTTTTGATGGGGTTGTTTGTTTTTTTCTTGTATATTTGTTTGAGTTCTTTGTAGATTCTGGATATTAGCTCTTTGTCAGATGAGTAGATTGCAAAAATTTTCTCCCATTCTGTAGGTTGCCTGTTCACTCTGATGGTAGTTTCTTTTGCTGTGTAGAAGCTCTTTAGTTTAATTAGATCCCATTTCTCAATTTTGGCTTTTGTTGCCATTGCTTTTGGTGTTTTAGACATGAAGTCCTTGCCCATGCCTATGTCCTGAATGGTACTACCTAGGTTTTCTTCTAGGGTTTTTATGGTATTAGGTCTAACATTTAAGTCTCTAATCCATCTTGAATTAGAAAAGAGAATTTTAGACCAATATCCCTGATGAACATCGATGCAAAAATCCAAAATCCTCAATAAAATACTGGCAAACCAGATTCAGCAGCACATCAAAAAGCTTATCCACCATGATCAAGTGGGCTTCATCCCTGGGATGCAAGGCTGGTTCAACATTCGCAAATCAATCA
>NW_022321459.1:0-11174 GCF_002776525.5 Piliocolobus tephrosceles | reverse complement strand
TGATTGATTTGCGAATGTTGAACCAGCCTTGCATCCCAGGGATGAAGCCCACTTGATCATGGTGGATAAGCTTTTTGATGTGCTGCTGAATCTGGTTTGCCAGTATTTTATTGAGGATTTTGGATTTTTGCATCGATGTTCATCAGGGATATTGGTCTAAAATTCTCTTTTCTAATTCAAGATGGATTAGAGACTTAAATGTTAGACCTAATACCATAAAAACCCTAGAAGAAAACCTAGGTAGTACCATTCAGGACATAGGCATGGGCAAGGACTTCATGTCTAAAACACCAAAAGCAATGGCAACAAAAGCCAAAATTGAGAAATGGGATCTAATTAAACTAAAGAGCTTCTACACAGCAAAAGAAACTACCATCAGAGTGAACAGGCAACCTACAGAATGGGAGAAAATTTTTGCAATCTACTCATCTGACAAAGAGCTAATATCCAGAATCTACAAAGAACTCAAACAAATATACAAGAAAAAAACAAACAACCCCATCAAAAAGTGGGCAAAGGATATGAACAGACAATTCTCAAAAGAAGACATTCATACAGCCAACAGACACATGAAAAAATGCTCATCATCACTGGCCATCAGAGAAATGCAAATCAAAACCACAATGAGATACCATCTCACACCAGTTAGAATGGCAATCATTAAAACGTCAGGAAACAACAGGTGTTGGAGAGGATGTGGAGAAATAGGAACACTTCTACACTGTTGGTGGGATTGTAAACTAGTTCAACCATTATGGAAAACAGTATGGCAATTCCTCAAGGATCTAGAACTAGATGTACCATATGACCCAGCCATCCCATTACTGGGTATATACTCAAAGGATTATAAATCATGCTGCTATAAAGACACATGCACACGTATGTTTATTGTGGCACTATTCACAATAGCAAAGACTTGGAATCAACCCAAATGTCCATCTGTGACAGACTGGATTAAGAAATGTGGCACATATACACCATGGAATACTATGCAGCCATAAAAAAGGATGAGTTTGCGTCCTTTGTAGGGACATGGATGCTGCTGGAAACCATTATTCTTAGCAAACTATCACAAGAACAGAAAACCAAACACCGCATGTTCTCACTCATAGGTGGGAACTGAACAATGAGATCACTTGGACTCGGGAAGGGGAACATCACACACCGGGGCCTATCATGGGGAGGCGGGAGGGGAGAGGGATTGCATTGGGAGTTATACCTGATATAAATGATGAATTGATGGGTGCTGACGAGTTGATGGGTGCAGCACACCAACATGGCACAAGTATATATATGTAACAAACCTGCACGTTATGCACATGTACCCTAGAACTTAAAGTATAATAAAAAAATATGAATTACAATATAGATTTTAAAATCTAAAACTGTAAAGGAGATTGTGCAGTGTTTGATTCTGAAGACATAAAGAATAGGATAGGTGGACACCATCTGTGATTTCAGTGTAGTCCTTTTGAGGAAAAGTGCCTTGATGAGATGATCTGCAGAAGTCCATTGCAGTTCTGTGAATCTATGGTAAGTTATTTCCCAGAAGATGGTAGGAAAGCTATTTTATTGCTAATGAAAAGCTGATGAGAGAGTTATTGCTGAGGGATTGATCCACCTCTTAAGAAGCTTTGAGATTCCCAGACCTAATGGATGGAAAAGAGCAGAAATAACAGAGTTAAGAAAGCTAGAGTCTAAAATTCGTAAGAAACATTAGATGCTTTGACATACGCTGTCACTTAGGTTTTGTGGATGCCCTTCTAAACAAAGCGTTAGGGGAATTCTTGGCCAATTCCTCTCTTAGTGTGCTGAGAGCTTTGTTCATGTGTTGGTATTAAATAGAGCTCCCATTAATTGATCAGAAAAGTGCTTGTTGTATTTCACTAGGAGATATTGGAAAAGCCCATTTTAAAGTTAATTTCTATGCTACCATAACTCTTTGATACCATTGATCTTCTGGTATTGTAGTTATTATGATGTCTCTCTTCTAGCCCTAGACTCTGAGTTGGTACTCTATGGTATTTATTTTTGTGTTTGCTTAATAAATTTAGGTTGAAGGAATGAATAATTAGAGAAGCATTTTTTTTTTTTATTTTCTGGAAGCGATAGGAAACCCAAAGGATTAAGAATTAAACTTGAGGAATATTGAGAAATTGATTTTTTAAAAAGATATAATATCAAATAGTATATAACGTTTTAAGTAAGTTTCATTCAGCTTAATCTTAGAGATTTACAATAAAAATCTTAGATATTTATCAATAAGCTATTAATAGATAAATAGTATAAATAAATAGTATTTTTAATTTAAGTGTTGGTATTCTGGGTTATACACATGGTTTGTTCCTATGAATATTCAGTGTTAGCATAGCAAAGAAGACTAAGTAGTTTAGTCTTCTTTTAAGTAGTTTCCTTTTGGTATTATCCTCAACTCAATTTTTAGTCAGACATTGAGTATCTAATATGTGCACAGCATTGTTCAAAGTTTGCCTAAAGATTAAAGAGAGAGCCTCTAAAATTCTTAACATAATTCTAGGAGAAGCACAAAGGAAAAAAATATTCCTAATTCCATTTACCCCAACATAACCATTAGTGTTTCAGCATGTGCCCTTTTTCCATGATATAACTACAAATGTCTGTTAAAAATAATACATAAAACAGACAGTGTGGATGTAATAGAGAAAGTGCAGGAGATGTCTGGAGATGAGTTCTTTTCTGGCTTTACTGCTGTCCAGCATGACCTTGGGAAAGATTATTTGCCCACCTGGAGTTCTGTTTCTTGATTTACAAAGGGGTTGTCATAGTATTTAATGGCCCTTCCCACTTAAAAATTCTGATTTTATAGAAATTGAACACCTTTGAAGACTGAGATTTTAGGAGGATGCAGTCAAAATGTTTGGTTAAGTTTAATTTCACCTCAATTATAAGGCAGATTTTAAAATCTGCCTTGAATTAAATATTTGAATTAAATATTTCTTACTAATACTAGGTATTGTTGTTGTGAACCAGTAACACTTAAAGTACCAAATTTCTTCCAGAACTAGAACAACAATCTGAATTGATGAGCTTATTTGAACTGATAATTATGTTTTTAGGGAAATGTTGAAACAATTCCTTTAAGCTCTTAAAAAGTATTCTACTAGAAATAAGAATCATCACTATTTTAAGTACATGACATTTCATAAAAAAAGCATACCAAAGAGAAATCACAGCAGCTGTGTTACTTCATTCTTTTTGCACCTCAAGAAAATTGATTTTGTCTTTCCTTTCTTGCTCCATGCATATTGTGAAAATGTCGATTGGTATGCACGAACTATTGCATATTGTGTACCAGGGCTTTAAAAGTGTTAAAAGGTGTCTGTTTTGTCTTAGAAGGGTCAGTTTGCACATTAAATGATTTTCTTTGAACAGTTAAGATGTCCTTTTACTTTTACTGTTTGTACTAGAATTTTTTGTATGCATTTTAACGGTTAAGTGTCCCCATGTGCTTAGAAAGGAATCTGAATATATGTGCCTTTTTAAAAAAAGCCTCAGTACAATGTAGGTTATTCCATCAATACCATTAAATGACTGGGAGCTGTAGTTGGAACAATATGTAAAAATACAGCTTGTGAAAGATTTCCTTTATTAACTGTCATCATCCACAGAATATATGTTCAAATAAACGTTGTGCAATAACTAAATTTGAGATTAATAGGCCCCTTAAGAAACAGCAAAGTCATTCAGAATAGTCAGTGAAAAATAGGCTGTAAGACTGTAACATGCACATATTGTCCTGCTTATGTGCTCTCTCTGGTGTCATTCCCATTTATCACTGTCGGCCAGTTCTGTTCTCATTAAAACACTCTTGCACAAAAGCAACTTAATTTTCTTAAGAGGAGAGGACACCTGATTCAATTTAGCACCCAGAAAACAGTAACTTGAATGTACTTTTTCCTTGCCTGAATTGAGATGAATAGTTATAAACAAGGATAGCAACCCCCTATTCACCTCAAGATTTAAGATATTAAATACTTTTTTCCACTGGTGTCAAGCAATGGACCTGTAGAAATAGGCAAGAAATGTAGCTTGCTCCTCATGTCAAACATTCACTCTTAACTTGAAGATTGTATTTTTATGTATATACACACATTATATATATCTATATATCTATATCTATATATAGTATACATATCTCAGAATTGTGTGTATATATTTGTATATATATACTTCTGTTAATTCCTGTAATACTTTAAAACAAAGAATTAAAATTAATCTTTCTTTAAATTGATGAATGTCTTGTAGCAGTATTAAGTCTTCATTTAACTTTCTTTGTTGAGAGAAAATATTCAGTAATGGTTTAAGTAATATTCAGTAATTTAAGTAATGGTACTTAAAAAATACAATGATATATATAAAAATGGTATCAGATTAAAAGTGTCCCCTTAATATTGAGCGTAGTGTATAAACTCACATTTTAATTGATATCCTGTATTTGTTTACTTTTCTGTGGTATGGTGTAGTAATACTTAAATATGACATAGAAATGTAGAATTCAAATTTTTATTGTAATGAGGTCTATTCAGTGAAAATAGTGGTAATTAAGTAGTCAGTATTAAAACTAGTAACTAAGTTGCATGAGAGAAAGTCAATCATCACTGGCTTTGAAAGAAACAATAAATATTTCTTAATGTTTTTGACTTTTTATAGCACTTTAGAAAGTACCTTACAAACAGAATGAAAATGTTTTGTGTTTCCATATTTAATTGAATACTAAGTATTGGAATTCAGTCTTTAATGTTTTCTTCTTTATGTGTTTTTAAAACCGAATCTATGCTTAGGGAGAAAATAAATATTAAGGTTGTTTCTCCTTCCTGTGAATCAAAGCCTGATAGGATATAAATTCACGTAGTTAAGGAATTTTCTAGGGTGAGGCAATTTAGCCTTGACCTCCAACAATTGTGACCAATAGTCAGTTTTCTCTTCCTTATTTTCAGTGATGTCATATGCAATAGGAACAAGAGATTATACTAAATAATATTTAATGTGCCTACTCAAGCTCATATTTTAGGGGAAATAGTTTTTTATTTGTCTGACCTGCTGGAGTAGTCCTTTATTATTTTTCCCTTGTTTAGAAACATGGTAGTGTCAGGCTTCAAGTACCAGAAAATTAGACTAAAAATGGCTTTAGCAAGGAAGGACTTATTTTTCTTATATACCAAGATGCCTGGAGGCAGAGGCTGCTGGCATTTATTCTGCGGCTCAGTGACATTAGAGTGGCTATCTCTCCAGTGCTCTTATGGATGCAAGATAGCTTTTGCTGCTCTCGGCAGGAAGAAGCGGCAGTACCAGAAACTAACCTCCCTCCCTAAGCCCCCACCATCAAGCATATATCACTTTTTATCTCATTGGCCAGAACTTTGTTGCACGGAAACTCCTAGCTTTTCTTTTGTCTTATTTTAAGGTGTGTAACTTCTATCTAAGGTGTGTGACTTCTATACCTAATTTGTTGAGAATTTTTATCATGAAGAGATGTCGAATTTTATCAAATGCATTTTCTGCATCTATTGAGATAATCATGTGGTTTTTGTCCCTCATTTTATTGATGTGGTGTGCCACCTGTATTGATTTGCATGTGTTGAACCATCCTTGCATCCCTAGGATAAATCCCACTTGCTCATGGTGTACTATTGTTTTGAAATACTGTTGGATTCCATTTGCTAGGATGTTGTTGAGGATTTTTGCATCTGTGTTCATCAGGGATATTAGCCTGTAGTTTTCTTTTTGTGTTGTACCCTTGTCTGGTTTGGTATCAGGGTAATGTTGACCTCATAGAATGAATTAGGAAGAATTCCTTCCTCTTCAGTTTTCCTGAGGTAGTTTGAGAAGAATTGGTAATAGTTATTTAAAAGCGTGGTCCTGTTTTTTTTTTTTTTTTTTGGTGGGAGACTACTAGACTACTACTGATTCAATCTGGTTACTCACTATTGGTCTATTCAGGTTTTCTATTTTAGCTTCTCCTTTTTTATATGTACTTTTTCTGTCTTGCTTAAAAAAACTGTTTTTAGTTTTTATTTCTGAGGGCATAAAGAGAGTTTCATATTTTCTTCTAAAAGTGTTAAAGTTTTGCCTTCCACATCTAGATCTTTAATCTGTCTGATATATTTTTCTTTAGTATATTGTAAAACACCCAGTTGCTTCCCTTTTCCTCACTGCTTTTATGATACTCTTGTCATACAGCTTTCTCATATTGTTCAAAATTTTTTATTGTTAACATTTCTTCAGTGGAGGTTGTTTTATCTGGTAATCCACTCTGTTCTGGGTTATTGAAGTGACCCCAAAGAGAAGTTTCACGTTTGCTTCTTTCAAGGGCTTGGGAGTTCCACTGCTGCTTCATCTGTTTTGTCTTTTCTTTCTTTAAATAAATTGTTAATTTGAAATTCATGAGTCATGTAGGTAGTGTAAATTCAATCCTTACACCCACCTTTGATGCAGACCTTATCCTACTTTCTTAAATTTGTAAGTAGAGTTTTCTAGTTGCTTTTACACAGTGCTGGCAGTCCTTCTATACTTCCACTCTGCTTTATGCCGATGTCTCGTTTCCAGTTTTCCACCCTTTGCAGACCAAAGCCTGTGCTTCTTATGTCTTCATGGGCATGAGTGCAGTATCAACTCATATGCTTTACTACTCTGGCTTTGACTAATTTCTATATGTTTAGTGCAATTGTCCCATGGTATCTGTGGGGTATTGGTTCTAGGACCCTCCAGGAACACCAAAATCTACAGATGTTCAAGTCCCTTTTATACAATGACATTTATATATAAATGCACAACTTCCTGTATACTTTGTCTTCTCTAGATTACATAAAATACCTAATATATGATGTAAATGCTATGTAAGAAGTTGTTACACTGTATTGCTTAGGGAATAATGACAAGAAAAAAGTATGTACATATTCAGTAGATACAACCATCTTTTTTCTTCTTTTTTGAGTATAGGGTTTTTGATCTGTGTGGTTGAATCCACAGATGCAGAACCCACAGATACAGAGGCCTAACTGTACCTGTTTTTTGTTTGTTTTAGCTCAGCTATATCTTTAGAATGTTGTGTTGTTATTATAATCTTTTTATTGAATGGTGTGAATTTAAGGATTATATACCTGAAATGCCTTCTCACATATTTCTGTTCACCATTCCCACCCCTCCTTTGATGACATCTCTGTCAGATCTCATGGTTTTCTGGTCACTTTTGATTACAAAAATAGTCATATCTTTGGTAATTATGATTAATTTCTAGCTATTAAATAACCCAGGGAAGTCTAGTTTAAAACTTTAAATTCCTTTCTTTCCCAAGTGAGGCCAAACCTATGTTTTTAAAACATAGAAAGTTATACTTTTAATTAATGAATATATAAACATGATAAGAATTTAACAATAGGGCCCCTGGAGAAGAGGGCATGGTCTATTTCACTGTTTTGTTGTTGTTGTTGTTGTTGTTGTGGTTTGTGTTTTTATTTTTTTAAAGTTTCTCACCTTTTCTACTTCCGACCACTTCAGAGAAGAAATGAATGAGAGAGAACAGGATGGGGTCTTAGTTTATTGATACTGTCATATTGTGGCCCTCAATGCCCTCTGTCATAGCAGGGGTCTACACGCTATCTCTTTTTACTGGACAGGTCGGGGGAGAGGGTTGTTCAGAATATACTTCCAACCCCTGCTCCTCTTGTTCCTTCAGCCTCTTGCTGGTGGAGTCTCTTCTTGGGAGTAGTCTCTCAAACCGAATTAAGTTCAATGTGGCATCTTCTTGGCTCATTTGGAATTGGCAGACCCTTGCCTCATCACAGAATTAAAGTATACTTTGTCCAACTGTTTACTGTCTCTCCTTGCCCTATCGTTGTGGTCTGTTCTAGGCAGCCCCTCACCTTTGCTGTTTCTAGTCAGGAAGCAAGTATTTATTTCTGGTTCAGTTACGCACCCTCCATATCCCTGCCACCCAGTGGGAAATGCACTGGGTGAGAATGTTCCTAAGAACTCTTACAGGGTGTATCCGATGATCCTGTGGTGGCCCAGTGTGGAATTTGTCCTGTCACTAAACATCCAGCATGGAACAAAAATGCTATTCTAATTTCTTTGCTGTTTGTTCCATCACAGTTGCTTCGTTTGTAGATATCACCCTTTACCCCAACTTGAGAGATGTGGTGAACAGAGCAGCTTTCTCCTGTAGAGAAGGAGGAAAACATTTTCATATTGTCAATCTCCTCTGGAATTTCTAGTCTTCACCTATACAGCCTGCATGTGAAGTGGTCCCTGACCCACTTTTGGTGTCTTTTTATAAGTGCCGAGGTGTGTGCCTGGTATCTTACTTTTGAATAGCAGGATTCTTCTCCCAAGTTTGGTATTCTCCTAAGGGTATTCTCCTAGGCTTGAAACATCATTAGAAATTCTGAGATAACCATAAATATCCCATTTTTACATCTTGGTGAACATTTCTATGTATTTTGAGAATCAGATACTCAAAAGCAAAAGCTAGAAGTTTAATACATTAACTTACCATAAATTATTCATACTCAATGTAAATAATAGATTTTATATTTTGTTTATTTAGTAGCCCCATAAGGGAAGGAAAAAGAGGCGTGTTGGACCAGCATTATGAATATTTTTGATATAATATCATAAGAAAAGACTTGGGTAGGAGCCAGCAGTATACATATATTTGAAATGCATTTATAAAAGGGACTAGACATATTTATGTAACTCCAGAGCACAGAACATGGTCCAGTACATGGCAGTTATGGGAAGTTATAGGTATCAGGCTTACGGTAGGCTTAAGGTAGAACTTCATAATGTTTAGAGCCATTCAGCAATGAAAGAGCTTGCTTTTATTATTATTATTATTATTATTATTATTATTATTATTATTATTATACTTTACGTTCTAGGGTACATGTGCATAACGTGCAGGTTTGTTACATATGTATACTTGTGCCATGTTGGTGTGCTGCACCCATCAACTCGTCAGCACCCATCAACTCGTCATTTACATCAGGTATAACTCCCAATGCAATCCCTACCCCCTCCCCCCTCCCCATGATAGGCCCTGGTGTGTGATGTTCCCCTTCCTGAGTCCAAGTGATCTCATTGTTCAGTTCCCACCTATGAGTGAGAACATGCGGTGTTTGGTTTTCTCTTCTTGTGATAGTTTGCTAAGAATGATGGTTTCCAGCTGCATCCATGTCCCTACAAAGGACGCAAACTCATCCTTTTTTATGGCTGCATAGTATTCCATGGTGTATATGTGCCACATTTTCTTAATCCAGTCTGTCACGGATGGACATTTGGGTTGATTCCAAGTCTTTGCTATTGTGAATAGTGCCACAATAAACATACATGTGCATGTGTCTTTATAGCAGCATGATTTGTGATCCCTTGGGTATATACCCAGTAATGGGATGGCTGGGTCATATGGTACATCTAGTTCTAGATCCTTGAGGAATTGCCATACTGTTTTCATAATGGTTGAACTAGTTTACAATCCCACCAACAGTGTCAAAGTGTTCCAATTATCCACATCCTCTCCAGCACCTGTTGTTTCCTGACTTTTTAATGATTGCCATACTAACTGGTGTGAGATGGTATCTCATTGTGGTTTTGATTTGCATTTCTCTGATGGCCAGTGATGATGAGCATTTTTTCATGTGTCTGTTGGCTGTATGAATGTTTTCTTTTGAGAAATGTCTGTTCATATCCTTTGCCCACTTTTTGATGGGGTTGTTTGTTTTTTTCTTGTAAATTTGTTTGAGTTCTTTGTAGGTTCTGGATATCAGCCCTTTGTCAGATGAGTAGATTGCAAGAATTTTCTCCCATTCTGTAGGTTGCCTGTTCACTCTGATGGTAGTTTCTTTTGCTGTGCAGAAGCTCTTTACTTTAATTAGATCCCATTTGTCAATTTTGGCTTTTGCTGCCGTTGCTTTTGGTGTTTTAGACATGAAGTCCTTGCCCATGCCTATGTCCTGAATGGTACTACCTAGGTTTTCTTCTAGGGTTTTTATGGTATTAGGTCTAACGTTTAAGTGTCTAATCCATCTTGAATTAATTTTCGTATAAGGAGTAAGGAAAGGATCCAGTTTCAGCTTTCTACTTATGGCTAGCCAATTTTCCCAGCACCATTTCTTAAATAGGGAATCCTTTCCCCATTTCTTGTTTCTCTCAGGTTTGTCAAAGATCAGATGGCTATAGATGTGTGGTATTATTTCTGAGGACTCTGTTCTGTTCCATTGGTCTATATCTCTGTTTTGGTACCAGTACCATGCTGTTTTGGTTACTGTAGCCTTGTAGTATAGTTTGAAGTCAGGTAGCGTGATGCCTCCAGCTTTGTCCTTTTGACTTAGGATTGTCTTGGCAACGCGGGCTCTTTTTTGGTTCCATATGAACTTTAAAGCAGTTTTTTCCAATTCTGTGAAGAAACTCATTGGTAGCTTGATGGGGATGGCATTGAATCTATAAATAACCTTGGGCAGGATGACCATTTTCACGATATTGATTCTTCCTATCCATGAGCATGGTATGTTCTTCCATTTGTTTGTGTCCTCTTTGATTTCACTGAGCAGTGGTTTGTAGTTCTCCTTGAAGAGGTCCTTTATATCCCTTGTAAGTTGGATTCCTAGGTATTTTATTCTCTTTGAAGCAATTGTGAATGGAAGTTCCTTCCTGATTTGGCTCTCTGTTTCTCTGTTATTGGTATATAAGAATGCTTGTGATTTGTGCACATTAATTTTGTATCCTGAGACTTTGCTGAAGTTGCTTATCAGCTTAAGGAGATTTTGGGCTGAGACAATGGGGTTTTCTAAATATACAATCATGTCATCTGCAAACAGGGACAATTTGACTTCTTCTTTTCCTAACTGAATACCCTTGATTTCTTTCTCTTGCCTGATTGCCCTAGCCAGAACTTCCAACACTAGGTTGAATAGGAGTGGTGAGAGAGGGCATCCCTGTCTTGTACCAGATTTCAAAGGGAATTTTTCCAGTTTTTGCCCATTCAGTATGATATTAGCTGTGGGTTTGTCATAAATAGCTCTTATTATTTTCAGGTACGTTCCATCAATACCGAATTTATTGAGCGTTTTTAGCATGAAGGGCTGTTGAATGTTGTCAAAAGCCTTTTCTGCATCTATTGAGATAATCATGTGGTTCTT
>NW_022321458.1:647-2590 GCF_002776525.5 Piliocolobus tephrosceles | reverse complement strand
GAAGAAGAACCCGGAAGTGCACCATCCTGCCTCCGTTCGTCCAAACAGTCCAACCTTTTATTGATAATAGTGATAAAGGGGCGCCGTGGTCTGTCTGGCTACTTCCTGCTGTTAAGGGGCGTCGCCAAGGTCGGAGCCCATGGTTGGTATTTGGACGTATGGATGAAGAATAAAATAAGGCACCGTATTAGTATAGGAATGAGGAATGGAAGCATTTGTTGGAATATGGGCAAAACCCAGAAGGAAGGTCCTGGCAAGGTTGGGGAGTATGAGATAGTTAAGAAAATTTAGTAAGTTTGAGGCGAGTGGGGGAAAGCCAAACTGATTTCCACTGATTGCTTTCGGTAGGGGCCCTTTTTAGCTGGGAATGAGGAACAACTGCGCAAAGTAGTTGTTGGCCAGGCAGCAATTAAGGATTGGAGTTTTTCGTGGAGTGGATGGCTTTCCACTTACTCCTACTACAGAGATATTGGATGGAAGGCTAGGTCCAGAGAAGGACGGCAAAACAGAATAGGTAGCCTTGCTGTTGATTAAAAAATTGTCTTACCCGCTACCAGGAGAGTTACCCGCGTCTTGGCGAGGATGATGGGGGTCCCCGAGTCTCGGCACCTTCAGTTGTCATCGTCCAGATGTAGGAGCTGGAAGGAGCTCCCAGGATCCTGGGAAAGGGGGTCACGTAGAGGCGCGGCACCTGTTCTCAGGGTGGGGCAATCAGACTTCCAGTTTCCTCCCTGCTGGCAAGCAGGGAAGGGGGTTGCTGGTGGACGAGGGCTAGGACATTCACTGGCCTAATGTCCCAATGCCTTGCACTTATAGCAAGGCTGCGTTGGGATTCGGGGACCCTGCGGACACCTGTTGGCATAGTGTCCTGCCTTGCCGCACTTATAGCAGGCAGGCTCCTTTTGTAGCTTTGGAGTCTGCGGAGTATGTGCTCTCTGGCCTGGGGTTACGACTGGGCTGTAAAGCCGCTGCTAGGAGCTGAACCTTCTGTTCAAGGCAAGCTTGCCGTCTCCTCTCTGGAACTATAGACCTTAAAGGCTAATTTAACCAGGTCTTGTATTGGTGTCTGAGGACCATCCTCTACCTTTTGAAGTTTTTTATGAATGTCAGGAGCTGATTGAGAAATGAAATAAGACGCCAAAATGGTGGCCCCTGTGGGGGAGGCCGGATCTAACCGGGTATATTGGGTTAGAACCTCAGTCAGTTTAGGGTAGAGGTTAGGATAACCTGGAGGTCATGCCAAGCTAAATCATAGGCCTGACAAAGGTGTCTAAATTCCTCCATGTATATGGTAGGATTAACTGAGAAATCACCCAAACGCTTCTCAATTTTGGAAAGATCGGCCAATGAAAAAGGGACATGTACTCTGACTACCCCCTCTGCCCCAGCCACCTCTCGCAAAGGTGCTAACACTGTAGGAGGGTGTGGGCAGAGATAGGGGACTCAAGACAGCCAGTTGGGGGCCCCAAAGGAGGCATGGGACCGAGTGGATTACTAGTAGATAAGGAGGAGGAAGGAGAAGTCTGGGCAGGAAGGGAGGGGGTGGAGAGAAGGAGGAGTATAGGGACGAGAGCTGAAGGCCCAAAAGCCTTGTACATAATTAATTTTGGACCACTTGCCTAGCCGCTGGCAGAAATTGCTGAGGTCGATCATGCCACAGTGGAAAGGAAAATTAACCGCTTCCTCCTAAGGTCTTGTTCAAGCTGCAAAGTTTTTAAATTGGCTAGGAGGCACCCTAAGGGGGTGCTCTTTGGAAATTTGGACTGGGGGTTTCCCATTTGTTTCCTCTTTACTTACACAATGGACACAATGGAAATGGAAGTGGATCTCTGCCTGGCTTCAAAGCGTCCTTTGGAACCAGCAGAGACAGACTGGAGGCTCATGGAGCCAAAGTGGAGATTACCTTCAGGCGGACGTCTCCGTCCTGAACGTATCTCCCAAGC
>NW_022321458.1:272-547 GCF_002776525.5 Piliocolobus tephrosceles | reverse complement strand
GACTGGAGGCTCATGGAGCCAAAGTGGAGATTACCTTCAGGTGGACGTCTCCGTCCTGAACGGGGTCTCCCGAGCCACTTGGTGGCTCAAAATGGACCTCGGACCTGCGCAGGATTTGGGCCGAGGGACACAGTGGACACAATGGAAATGGAAGTGGATCTCTGCCTGGCTTCAAAGCGTCCTTTGGAACCAGCAGAGACAGACTGGAGGCTCATGGAGCCAAAGTGGAGATTACCTTCAGGCGGACGTCTCCGTCCTGAACGTATCTCCCAAGC
>NW_022321458.1:0-172 GCF_002776525.5 Piliocolobus tephrosceles | reverse complement strand
CCGTGAGAGTGAGGGAAGCGGGTCTCAGGTCCTGGTCCATCCGTGGCATGGAACGAGGAGGAGGAGGAGGCTCCCCGGACCCTGGGGGCCCTGAGGAGGGGTCTCCTCCCGGGTTCGGCACCAACTGATTTGTTTTTCTAAGACCACCAGAGTGGGCACAAAAGAACCAGCG
>NW_022321457.1:2418-2590 GCF_002776525.5 Piliocolobus tephrosceles | reverse complement strand
CGCTGGTTCTTTTGTGCCCACTCTGGTGGTCTTAGAAAAACAAATCAGTTGGTGCCGAACCCGGGAGGAGACCCCTCCTCAGGGCCCCCAGGGTCCGGGGAGCCTCCTCCTCCTCCTCGTTCCATGCCACGGATGGACCAGGACCTGAGACCCGCTTCCCTCACTCTCACGG
>NW_022321457.1:2043-2318 GCF_002776525.5 Piliocolobus tephrosceles | reverse complement strand
GCTTGGGAGATACGTTCAGGACGGAGACGTCCGCCTGAAGGTAATCTCCACTTTGGCTCCATGAGCCTCCAGTCTGTCTCTGCTGGTTCCAAAGGACGCTTTGAAGCCAGGCAGAGATCCACTTCCATTTCCATTGTGTCCACTGTGTCCCTCGGCCCAAATCCTGCGCAGGTCCGAGGTCCATTTTGAGCCACCAAGTGGCTCGGGAGACCCCGTTCAGGACGGAGACGTCCACCTGAAGGTAATCTCCACTTTGGCTCCATGAGCCTCCAGTC
>NW_022321457.1:0-1943 GCF_002776525.5 Piliocolobus tephrosceles | reverse complement strand
GCTTGGGAGATACGTTCAGGACGGAGACGTCCGCCTGAAGGTAATCTCCACTTTGGCTCCATGAGCCTCCAGTCTGTCTCTGCTGGTTCCAAAGGACGCTTTGAAGCCAGGCAGAGATCCACTTCCATTTCCATTGTGTCCATTGTGTAAGTAAAGAGGAAACAAATGGGAAACCCCCAGTCCAAATTTCCAAAGAGCACCCCCTTAGGGTGCCTCCTAGCCAATTTAAAAACTTTGCAGCTTGAACAAGACCTTAGGAGGAAGCGGTTAATTTTCCTTTCCACTGTGGCATGATCGACCTCAGCAATTTCTGCCAGCGGCTAGGCAAGTGGTCCAAAATTAATTATGTACAAGGCTTTTGGGCCTTCAGCTCTCGTCCCTATACTCCTCCTTCTCTCCACCCCCTCCCTTCCTGCCCAGACTTCTCCTTCCTCCTCCTTATCTACTAGTAATCCACTCGGTCCCATGCCTCCTTTGGGGCCCCCAACTGGCTGTCTTGAGTCCCCTATCTCTGCCCACACCCTCCTACAGTGTTAGCACCTTTGCGAGAGGTGGCTGGGGCAGAGGGGGTAGTCAGAGTACATGTCCCTTTTTCATTGGCCGATCTTTCCAAAATTGAGAAGCGTTTGGGTGATTTCTCAGTTAATCCTACCATATACATGGAGGAATTTAGACACCTTTGTCAGGCCTATGATTTAGCTTGGCATGACCTCCAGGTTATCCTAACCTCTACCCTAAACTGACTGAGGTTCTAACCCAATATACCCGGTTAGATCCGGCCTCCCCCACAGGGGCCACCATTTTGGCGTCTTATTTCATTTCTCAATCAGCTCCTGACATTCATAAAAAACTTCAAAAGGTAGAGGATGGTCCTCAGACACCAATACAAGACCTGGTTAAATTAGCCTTTAAGGTCTATAGTTCCAGAGAGGAGACGGCAAGCTTGCCTTGAACAGAAGGTTCAGCTCCTAGCAGCGGCTTTACAGCCCAGTCGTAACCCCAGGCCAGAGAGCACATACTCCGCAGACTCCAAAGCTACAAAAGGAGCCTGCCTGCTATAAGTGCGGCAAGGCAGGACACTATGCCAACAGGTGTCCGCAGGGTCCCCGAATCCCAACGCAGCCTTGCTATAAGTGCAAGGCATTGGGACATTAGGCCAGTGAATGTCCTAGCCCTCGTCCACCAGCAACCCCCTTCCCTGCTTGCCAGCAGGGAGGAAACTGGAAGTCTGATTGCCCCACCCTGAGAACAGGTGCCGCGCCTCTACGTGACCCCCTTTCCCAGGATCCTGGGAGCTCCTTCCAGCTCCTACATCTGGACGATGACAACTGAAGGTGCCGAGACTCGGGGACCCCCATCATCCTCGCCAAGACGCGGGTAACTCTCCTGGTAGCGGGTAAGACAATTTTTTAATCAACAGCAAGGCTACCTATTCTGTTTTGCCGTCCTTCTCTGGACCTAGCCTTCCATCCAATATCTCTGTAGTAGGAGTAAGTGGAAAGCCATCCACTCCACGAAAAACTCCAATCCTTAATTGCTGCCTGGCCAACAACTACTTTGCGCAGTTGTTCCTCATTCCCAGCTAAAAAGGGCCCCTACCGAAAGCAATCAGTGGAAATCAGTTTGGCTTTCCCCCACTCGCCTCAAACTTACTAAATTTTCTTAACTATCTCATACTCCCCAACCTTGCCAGGACCTTCCTTCTGGGTTTTGCCCATATTCCAACAAATGCTTCCATTCCTCATTCCTATACTAATACGGTGCCTTATTTTATTCTTCATCCATACGTCCAAATACCAACCATGGGCTCCGACCTTGGCGACGCCCCTTAACAGCAGGAAGTAGCCAGACAGACCACGGCGCCCCTTTATCACTATTATCAATAAAAGGTTGGACTGTTTGGACGAACGGAGGCAGGATGGTGCACTTCCGGGTTCTTCTTC
>NW_022321456.1:0-4038 GCF_002776525.5 Piliocolobus tephrosceles | reverse complement strand
CAGATCCTTCATGAATGGAATTATTGTCCTTGTCAGAAAGGCCCCAGAGAGGTCCCTTGTCCTTTCCACCATGTGAGAACACGGTGACAAAGTACTTTTCTTTGAACCAAGAATCGACCTTCTCCAAATATGGAAACTTCCAATTTCTTGACTGTGAGCTTCTCAGCCTCCAGAATAATACAGCTAGATATGCAGATCCCACAGACAATAATATGGATTAATTTGTGAAGAAATTATGTAGAGAAAATACTTCAGTTGAAAGACAGAAAAAAAATTGTAGAGAAAATACTTGAATATAAAATAAAATAATAATAACTATTGTGTTATGAGATAAGGAAATCCTGGTTCAATGTCTCCTCATTCTTTATTAAATCCAACTAGTAGACAAGGCCCCAAAGTTCAATATCTCAATGCTAAATGTTAAATTTTACTTGGAAAGCTATGAATCACAAGTTATGGAAGAAAAGCCTTGAATATAAGACAAGGCAAAAATAAAAAGCCCTCACAAATAAAGAAAAGAAATCTTTAGAAAATAGAGACTATGCATCAGGCAGAAGAAAATCTTCCAATAAAATGCTACTTAGAGAAGTAAAAGAAAACATTGAATACATTAAATCAAAGAAGATGCCACAAAACAAAAATATCAGCAAGTAAGTTCTTTTAAATGAAAAAAAAAAAAAATTCAATTAAGGACCTTACCTTGACTTTCTGTTAGGTTAGAATAAAAGATTTGGAATTACTTCCATTTAAAAAAAAAAAAAATTTAAACTTGACAAAATGTATAAAACAATTTTTGTTTTGGGGGAGATCGGACATCAGACATTGTAGGACAGATATTTATAGAGGAGAAACAAACAAAGTGAATCCTCTAACTGCCTCAACTGGAGTACCTGGAAAGAGTTTCAAAAACAAAATCAGCGAGGGAATCCAAGCATTACGTGGGTTCCCTTTGAATGAAGTACACAAAGTTAGCATCTGAAGTAAAGGCAGCTAGATAGCAGAGGGCAGAGTACTAGAGAGGAGAGGGGTGCAGAGACAGCACTCCCTGAATCTGCAGAGTCTTCCTTTCATCTTCTTCTGATCAGAACATGCATATAAGGAAAATAACTGAGGCTGGCAGAAGATCCACCCTAGAGGGGCAGAGAAGAAAACTGCTGGAGATCTTGCTACCAGCCAAAGTAGAAAACCTTACAAATCAAGGGCATAAGGTAGAGTTTTAAAAAGCGTATTTCCTCAAGAGTGAGGCAAAACTAATTGTAGAATATGGGCTGCCCTGGTTAAACTTATTATCATATACAAAAAAAAAAAAAAAAAACCTCAATATGTATGATAAACCTCAATGTAAAACATAAACATTTAAATCCTTAATAAGAAAACACAGTTTTGAATTAGGCCAAGATTTCGCAGATATTACAAAGAATATAATCCATAAAAGAAGAAATCAATACATTTAAAACTCTGCTCTTCAAAAGAAACTAAAAATGAAAATACCAGCCACATACTGGAAAAATATTTGTGAATTATATATCTAATAAAGAACTTGGATCTAAAATATATACAAAATTCTCAAAATTTAAAAATAAGAAAATAGCTAAACAGTTAAAAATGAGCATAATATTTGAGCAGAAACACCCCTCAAATAGATATGTAGGTAGCAAATAAGAACATAGAAAGACATCCACATCAATACTTATCAAAAATATACAAATTAAAATCACAATATCACTGCACACCTATTACATAGACCGAAAGTATAAAGCTTGTTGAACCATGCCAAATGATACAAGAGACATGGAAAAACTGAAAGTTTTCTACATAGAGGACAGAAAGGTCAATTGGTTTACCACTTTAGAAAGCGTTTTCTAGTTTCTTAAAAAAGAAGGATCATCTGGCCTGTGATTCAGAAATTATTCCCGTCAATATGCACTCAAGAAAATGAACGCATGTCCATACAAAGACATGTCAAGGAATCTTTTTGGCAACTTTGTTTGTTATAGTACAAGGATGAAATCAGCCTGAAATTCTATCAGCCAATGACTGAATAAAAAATCTGGCATATTTATACAATATCATTCTATTTAGGTTTTGAAAACATGTATGATTCATGATTATTTCATTCCATATACAGCTAACATCCTGAATAATTTCCCATTAATAAAGAATAAGTGTGCTTTGTGGAAAAAAAGGCAAAATGAATGATTGATACAAGCAACAATATGGATAAACCTCAAAGTAATTTTGCTCAGTGAAAGAAGTCAGGCAAGAAGATTGTAGTCTCTGATTCCATATATGTAAAATTCTACAAAATATAAGCCAATGTGTAGCTACTGAAAGTATATCAGTGGTTCCTTATGGATACGTTCCAGGGATCAGGTAGTGATTACAAAGAGGCATTAGGAAACTTTTGGCATTAATGAAAAACTTTATGATCTTGATTCTGCTGATGGTTTCTTGGGTATATACGTATGTAAAAATTACAAAGTTGTACACTTTAAAGATATATGTTTTATTATGTATCAATTATTCATCAGTAAAATGAGTTAAAATGAAAATGAAGGAATCAGATAATAAATGATTGCCAAATTATTAAATTAAAGCTTTATAAGTTTTCTAATAAATGGCAGCAGGAATAACAGAGTGATCTGACATAATTTGGTGAATTGTTTTTTATACAAATGTCACAGTTCCCTTTAGTGCATTTGGAGCACTCCATTTAGATACAGATGTGCTTTTCCTAAAGTAAGAGGGAAGGGACTTTTTAGTTCTAGCTGTGTACATTGTATAACTGATTTTTGTGTTCCAGTGCAGATAGTTTCCTGTTACCAAGGATGGTTTCTTTTTTTCTCTCTTCTAATTCTGTTTCCGTGTTCTGGGCAAAACCGTAACTCCCAGGCAAAAGGGAAGGAGAAGGCAGAACAATTTAAGCAGCAAGCCAACAGAATTGCTCAATCACCAAGGAGAGTCACAAAGGGACAAGAATCATAAACATCCACAGTAGCCCATTCCCAGTTTTCATCTTGCACAGAAATGATGAAGAATATGAGAGAAAACAAATGAATAGTCACAGAATTTATAACTTCCACTGAAATCAGCAAACATCATCGGGGAAAATAATAGGGCTCACGTAAATTCCTGTGTCATTTAAAAACCCTCTGAGGCATGCAATTTTCGGTTCATTCTTTCTTTACACTTGTCAGATTTCCTACTGATTGGAACCTTCTGGGGACTAATTACCTCCTTTTCTTCAATAATCTTACCTAATTTGACCCACTTAAATCATGAATAGTTCTGATTTTAATTATTTGGATATTTTCAGATTACAGTGTGACCCCTTGCCCAAAATATCAGGAAGATTTCATGTATAATTTCAGCTTTCTTTAAAGTCATAAAATCTTCTTGGTTAAGAAACTACTGTATGTTGACTTGCTTCATTTTTTCATAACACACAAAATCCAATATTATTCAGTTTCTCCTGTTTTAGACAGCCTAGAAAAAAGTGAAAGTAAATGAATACATTGGTTCATTTCTGCTCTTCATTTTACAATTATATTTCCTGTTATAATTGAAGAAAGTCACAATGAATATGCTTGAAAGGCCTTCTGTTGTTAAATCTAACAACAGAAATGCTGCTGCCCCAGTAAAAAGCAGTCAGAGAGATTTTATGTAACAGACATTTTGGCAAAAACAAGAGGAACAATACTTTGTAAGTCTCTACTCTCATGTAGTCCTATGTCATCCTCATTTTAGGGCTTTCCACTACAGGATTATTAGTTCTGACAGGGTTTTTCCTTCTATCTCATTAGAGACAATAAAAAGCCTGCTGAGGGGCACACATAAACACATATGAACCCAAAATCCTATCGTTAATAAATATTATAAACAGGAAAACTCCATGATATATTTACCTTCCTTTAAATGAAAGTCATCTGGCTAGGTACAGATCTCAGTGGGTAATAAATATGGACATTGGAGAAGTCTGATATATTGATCAGACTTAGAGATTTCTAATCTCTATTTTTCTCGGCTCCAAACCTTGAC
>NW_022321455.1:0-4038 GCF_002776525.5 Piliocolobus tephrosceles | reverse complement strand
GTCAAGGTTTGGAGCCGAGAAAAATAGAGATTAGAAATCTCTAAGTCTGATCAATATATCAGACTTCTCCAATGTCCATATTTATTACCCACTGAGATCTGTACCTAGCCAGATGACTTTCATTTAAAGGAAGGTAAATATATCATGGAGTTTTCCTGTTTATAATATTTATTAACGATAGGATTTTGGGTTCATATGTGTTTATGTGTGCCCCTCAGCAGGCTTTTTATTGTCTCTAATGAGATAGAAGGAAAAACCCTGTCAGAACTAATAATCCTGTAGTGGAAAGCCCTAAAATGAGGATGACATAGGACTACATGAGAGTAGAGACTTACAAAGTATTGTTCCTCTTGTTTTTGCCAAAATGTCTGTTACATAAAATCTCTCTGACTGCTTTTTACTGGGGCAGCAGCATTTCTGTTGTTAGATTTAACAACAGAAGGCCTTTCAAGCATATTCATTGTGACTTTCTTCAATTATAACAGGAAATATAATTGTAAAATGAAGAGCAGAAATGAACCAATGTATTCATTTACTTTCACTTTTTTCTAGGCTGTCTAAAACAGGAGAAACTGAATAATATTGGATTTTGTGTGTTATGAAAAAATGAAGCAAGTCAACATACAGTAGTTTCTTAACCAAGAAGATTTTATGACTTTAAAGAAAGCTGAAATTATACATGAAATCTTCCTGATATTTTGGGCAAGGGGTCACACTGTAATCTGAAAATATCCAAATAATTAAAATCAGAACTATTCATGATTTAAGTGGGTCAAATTAGGTAAGATTATTGAAGAAAAGGAGGTAATTAGTCCCCAGAAGGTTCCAATCAGTAGGAAATCTGACAAGTGTAAAGAAAGAATGAACCGAAAATTGCATGCCTCAGAGGGTTTTTAAATGACACAGGAATTTACGTGAGCCCTATTATTTTCCCCGATGATGTTTGCTGATTTCAGTGGAAGTTATAAATTCTGTGACTATTCATTTGTTTTCTCTCATATTCTTCATCATTTCTGTGCAAGATGAAAACTGGGAATGGGCTACTGTGGATGTTTATGATTCTTGTCCCTTTGTGACTCTCCTTGGTGATTGAGCAATTCTGTTGGCTTGCTGCTTAAATTGTTCTGCCTTCTCCTTCCCTTTTGCCTGGGAGTTACGGTTTTGCCCAGAACACGGAAACAGAATTAGAAGAGAGAAAAAAAGAAACCATCCTTGGTAACAGGAAACTATCTGCACTGGAACACAAAAATCAGTTATACAATGTACACAGCTAGAACTAAAAAGTCCCTTCCCTCTTACTTTAGGAAAAGCACATCTGTATCTAAATGGAGTGCTCCAAATGCACTAAAGGGAACTGTGACATTTGTATAAAAAACAATTCACCAAATTATGTCAGATCACTCTGTTATTCCTGCTGCCATTTATTAGAAAACTTATAAAGCTTTAATTTAATAATTTGGCAATCATTTATTATCTGATTCCTTCATTTTCATTTTAACTCATTTTACTGATGAATAATTGATACATAATAAAACATATATCTTTAAAGTGTACAACTTTGTAATTTTTACATACGTATATACCCAAGAAACCATCAGCAGAATCAAGATCATAAAGTTTTTCATTAATGCCAAAAGTTTCCTAATGCCTCTTTGTAATCACTACCTGATCCCTGGAACGTATCCATAAGGAACCACTGATATACTTTCAGTAGCTACACATTGGCTTATATTTTGTAGAATTTTACATATATGGAATCAGAGACTACAATCTTCTTGCCTGACTTCTTTCACTGAGCAAAATTACTTTGAGGTTTATCCATATTGTTGCTTGTATCAATCATTCATTTTGCCTTTTTTTCCACAAAGCACACTTATTCTTTATTAATGGGAAATTATTCAGGATGTTAGCTGTATATGGAATGAAATAATCATGAATCATACATGTTTTCAAAACCTAAATAGAATGATATTGTATAAATATGCCAGATTTTTTATTCAGTCATTGGCTGATAGAATTTCAGGCTGATTTCATCCTTGTACTATAACAAACAAAGTTGCCAAAAAGATTCCTTGACATGTCTTTGTATGGACATGCGTTCATTTTCTTGAGTGCATATTGACGGGAATAATTTCTGAATCACAGGCCAGATGATCCTTCTTTTTTAAGAAACTAGAAAACGCTTTCTAAAGTGGTAAACCAATTGACCTTTCTGTCCTCTATGTAGAAAACTTTCAGTTTTTCCATGTCTCTTGTATCATTTGGCATGGTTCAACAAGCTTTATACTTTCGGTCTATGTAATAGGTGTGCAGTGATATTGTGATTTTAATTTGTATATTTTTGATAAGTATTGATGTGGATGTCTTTCTATGTTCTTATTTGCTACCTACATATCTATTTGAGGGGTGTTTCTGCTCAAATATTATGCTCATTTTTAACTGTTTAGCTATTTTCTTATTTTTAAATTTTGAGAATTTTGTATATATTTTAGATCCAAGTTCTTTATTAGATATATAATTCACAAATATTTTTCCAGTATGTGGCTGGTATTTTCATTTTTAGTTTCTTTTGAAGAGCAGAGTTTTAAATGTATTGATTTCTTCTTTTATGGATTATATTCTTTGTAATATCTGCGAAATCTTGGCCTAATTCAAAACTGTGTTTTCTTATTAAGGATTTAAATGTTTATGTTTTACATTGAGGTTTATCATACATATTGAGGTTTTTTTTTTTTTTTTTTGTATATGATAATAAGTTTAACCAGGGCAGCCCATATTCTACAATTAGTTTTGCCTCACTCTTGAGGAAATACGCTTTTTAAAACTCTACCTTATGCCCTTGATTTGTAAGGTTTTCTACTTTGGCTGGTAGCAAGATCTCCAGCAGTTTTCTTCTCTGCCCCTCTAGGGTGGATCTTCTGCCAGCCTCAGTTATTTTCCTTATATGCATGTTCTGATCAGAAGAAGATGAAAGGAAGACTCTGCAGATTCAGGGAGTGCTGTCTCTGCACCCCTCTCCTCTCTAGTACTCTGCCCTCTGCTATCTAGCTGCCTTTACTTCAGATGCTAACTTTGTGTACTTCATTCAAAGGGAACCCACGTAATGCTTGGATTCCCTCGCTGATTTTGTTTTTGAAACTCTTTCCAGGTACTCCAGTTGAGGCAGTTAGAGGATTCACTTTGTTTGTTTCTCCTCTATAAATATCTGTCCTACAATGTCTGATGTCCGATCTCCCCCAAAACAAAAATTGTTTTATACATTTTGTCAAGTTTAAATTTTTTTTTTTTTTAAATGGAAGTAATTCCAAATCTTTTATTCTAACCTAACAGAAAGTCAAGGTAAGGTCCTTAATTGAATTTTTTTTTTTTTTCATTTAAAAGAACTTACTTGCTGATATTTTTGTTTTGTGGCATCTTCTTTGATTTAATGTATTCAATGTTTTCTTTTACTTCTCTAAGTAGCATTTTATTGGAAGATTTTCTTCTGCCTGATGCATAGTCTCTATTTTCTAAAGATTTCTTTTCTTTATTTGTGAGGGCTTTTTATTTTTGCCTTGTCTTATATTCAAGGCTTTTCTTCCATAACTTGTGATTCATAGCTTTCCAAGTAAAATTTAACATTTAGCATTGAGATATTGAACTTTGGGGCCTTGTCTACTAGTTGGATTTAATAAAGAATGAGGAGACATTGAACCAGGATTTCCTTATCTCATAACACAATAGTTATTATTATTTTATTTTATATTCAAGTATTTTCTCTACAATTTTTTTTCTGTCTTTCAACTGAAGTATTTTCTCTACATAATTTCTTCACAAATTAATCCATATTATTGTCTGTGGGATCTGCATATCTAGCTGTATTATTCTGGAGGCTGAGAAGCTCACAGTCAAGAAATTGGAAGTTTCCATATTTGGAGAAGGTCGATTCTTGGTTCAAAGAAAAGTACTTTGTCACCGTGTTCTCACATGGTGGAAAGGACAAGGGACCTCTCTGGGGCCTTTCTGACAAGGACAATAATTCCATTCATGAAGGATCTG
>NW_022321454.1:0-1546 GCF_002776525.5 Piliocolobus tephrosceles | reverse complement strand
AGCAAGACTCCATCTCTACAAAGAAAAAAAAGAGGCTGGGTGCAATGGCCCACCCCTGTAATCCCACACTTTGGGAGGCCGAGGCGGATGGAACACAAGGTCAGGAGATCAAGACCATCCTGACCAATGTGGTGAAACCCCATCTCTACTAAAAATACAAAAATGGCCAGGCACGGTGGCTCACGCCTGTAATTCCAGCACTTTGGGAGGCCGAGGCAGGCGGATCACAAGGTCAAGAGATTGAGACCATCCTGGCCAGCATGGTGAAAAAAATTAGCCTGGCATGGTGGCACACACCTGTAGTCCCAGCTTCTCCGGAGGCTGAGGCAGGAGAATCACTTGAACCTGGGAGGCGGAGCTTGCAGTGAGCTGAGATCGGGCCACTGCACTCCAGTCTGGGTCCCAGAAGGCCTGGGACTGGGTGCAGTGGTTCCTGAAGATGCGCACCTATGACTACATGTGCATGGGCTTCATGCTGCTCTCCTTGGCCGACACGCTTCAGTACTGGGCCTCCATCTTCTTCTGTATCCACTTCCTGTCCCTGGCAGCCCTGGGGCTGGGGCTGGCTTTGGGTGGGGGCAGCCCCAGCTGGCGGAAGGCAGCATCCCAGCCCACCAGCCTTGCCCTGGAGAAGCTCCGGGGGGAGTAAGCTCCCTGACGCTCCCTCTTCCAGCTGGTCCCGGGAATTCTTTGAACCAGGCCGCTGTCTCCTCCCCAGAGAGTCCTTACCTTGGAGAGGGTCCTGGAGAGAATTTCCTTTTCCCCAGCTAAATACTCTGCCTGCAACTGAAGCAGACCTGGGGGTGTCCTCCCTGCCCTCCGCCCAGGGACCACCTCCACTCCTACAAAATCAAAGTTTTGTCCAGACAAGCCTCATGGGCCCCTGCTCCAGCTTCTGGGTATCCAGAGAGCACTGCACTTCCCCAAAACGAAAGGGGGCCCTGGGCAGTGGGTTTTGGACAAATTCCCTTTCTTTGCATCCACAATGTGGGGTCAGAGCCTGGGGGCAGGTCCTGGGAGTGGGAAGCCTCTTCCTTGTGTCTTTCGCTCCACTTTTAGCTCATTGCACCGATATTGCAGACTTGGAAGGAAGCATAAGCTTCCCATTTCACAAAGGGGAAACTGAGGTGCAGATGCGTGGGCCTGGGGACGGCCATCCCATAGCTTCCATCTGAGCCACCTTGGCGTCCCAACACTCCTGGCACCCTCTTTTCATCCCTTGGCCTATGAGAGGTCACCATGTGTAAATCTTTCCCAATAAAGTGTTGCACAAAAGCATTGTGTCTGTGCAGGTATCTGGGTGATAAATGGCAGGAAGGACTTAGGCCACGAAGTTCTGGGGTGAGGTACAGCTGCCTAGCCCAGGAACCAAACTGTCAGGCCTGGGGCACCAGAGAGACTTCAGCTCCCAGGACACCTTTCACATCAGTTGCCCTGAGAAACTACAGGAAGTGTACCTTACTCCCTCCAGGCCACCTACTGGCCAGGTACACACCTGCCCCTGGCCCCTCCCTTACCTGGGGCAGTGTTTGCCTGGTGGCCACTA
>NW_022321453.1:0-2415 GCF_002776525.5 Piliocolobus tephrosceles | reverse complement strand
CACCACCTGACTGAGGGTACTGGGGTCGGGAGGGGGCCTGGTGGGCTGTGAGGCCCTCCAGGTTGCACCTGAGCCCCCAGAACTGGGTCCCCCACTTTGTAAGTGGCAGGGTGGTGATGTTAATGGGTTAAACCTTATGGAACATCTCAAGGGTGGAAGAAAAGCCCAGGATTGAAATGACAGGTTTTGTCTGCAGTTAGGAGTGTCGGTGGGTAGTGTGTTTCGAGGTGATAGAAGGGGCCTTCCTCATTCTTCAGGACCCGACTTGTTCACTTTGAACAGTGGCAGCAGGGAGCCGGCAGGTGGCAGTGTGGGCTCAGAGTCGGGGTGGTGACCGTGTCAGAGCCAGCCTTGGCTTGTCCAGTAGGGACATGGGCTGGAGAACCAGAAGGATGAGCCTATTTCACGGTCTTTCCCCCCCGCTGCACCCTCCTTCAGGATTGCACCCCACTTTCAAGGCACTTGGGGGTCTAGGACTATATTAATGGACTATTTGAATTTTGGATTGCACCCCACTTTCAAGGCACTTGAAGGGGCCTAGGACTATGTTAGTGGGCTCTATTGGAGTTCTGGTGGGAGGGAAATGTGACAGAGGAAGGGGCCCAGGCTCTGTCCTCCCAGAGATTAATAGCCCAAGTCGTGGTCTTGTGGAGGGCATGGAAAGGAAGAGGGGAGTTCCTGCAGAGGGCGAGACAACAGCTCATTTTAGTCTCATTGCCATTTTCCTCTCTTTCCTGGTAGTACAGACCATCAGGGTGCTACAAACCAACCACTGTTAGAGTAAAACGTGTAGTCTCTGAAGTTCCTAGAGTCAGGTCCTGAAGTTGATGGCCCATCCTCGTGACGTTACACCAGCCATATCCCAGAGAAATGATGTCAAGTTTCAGTGAGGTTAAAAAAAAAAGCAACTCCTGTAAGGCACTGACTATCCAAATATTCACATCAACAGGAAAATGACAAGGCTTCAGTGGTGCTTAACGTTGAGAGGTAATGAATGGGTAGGGATTGCTAGCTGGAGGTGTATTTTTATTTTGTTGCTATTTAGTGTTTCCTTTCCTTACAAGTTTCAGAAGGTATAAACCCTACTCGGGAGGCTGAGGTGAGAGGATCGCTTGAGACCAGGAGTTTGAGACTAGCCTGGGCGACATAGTGAGACCCTGTCTTTATAAAAGTTAAAAATCAAAAATTATTTGGGTGTGGTGGTGCACGCCTGTAGCCCCAGCTGCTCGGGAGGCTGAGGTGGCAGGATTGCTTGAGCCCAGGAGTTCAAGGCTACCGTGAGCTATGTTCATACCATCGCACTCCAGCCTGGGCGACTGAGAGAGACCCTGTCTGAAGAAAAAAAAAAAAAAAAAGAAAGAAAGAAAGAAAGAAAAAACCCTTATTCACTCTCTCAAAGTGTTACTTCTTGCTACATTTTATTGATATATTTATTTTGAACACAGAAAAGATACATTGTTGCTTATTCATTGCCTAGTCCAGGAACAAGGATTCTGCTCCATCCTTCAAACACTGATGAGTCGGTAGGAATTTTTATCCCTTTTTTTCCCCCAGCACTCTCTGGAGTTGCAGAAGCAGGATGCGTTTCTTAAAAGAGTCTCATTCCTGGAGCATTTTAAAGGCTATACAGTACAACAGACAGATATTTTTTGCCTAGAAAACAGTACACCACTAAGGTGGTCAGAACTGCTTGTAAACAAGTCCCTCCCCCACGTGGAGTCTGGGGCTCCAGGAGGCTGCACGCAGGATGCTACAGAACCTCTGGGTGGATTCCTTTCAGCTCCGCACCAGAACAGATTGCCATCCTTGCCACTCCTCTGCTTAAGAAAGAGATTACTAAATCGTCTTAGCCCTTCATTACAGGAACAGAAATGTGGGGAGGCTGGGTCGGGTGCTGTTGTTTAATGATGGGGGACAAGAGGTGGGAGGGAGGCAGAGTGATGGCTGCTGGCGATGCTGGCGGGGACACTCCTCAGAGATGCTCGGCTGCCACCCTCGGTGGGCTGGGTCTTCAGGAATCACTTCCATTACCTGCGTGGTCTTTGATGGAAATCACTGGGGTTTCTCGGTCAAGATCTGAGCCAGCTTTTCTGCGGCCAGGCTGACCCTACAAATCCCCTTCTGTGGCAGCAAGGCCGAGTAGCCTTCTGGTCCTCTTGTGGTGGCAAGGTGGTATTTATGGGGAGTATATCCCCTTCATTTTGTCTCTGCAAACACCCACGTGGGCAAGGCCAGAACACATTCACTCACCATCCCCAGCTATGAGCGGCCACCTAGGAGGACAGCACCAGCTCCGGGATCTGGCTCTGACCCATTCGCGTGCAGGCCACAGTGGTCGGCCGGGCAGGGACTGAGCGCGGGGCCACTACTCTGCCTCAGAGAGGTGCCCAGGCAGCACTGCGGTGAAGCCACCTG
>NW_022321452.1:0-2415 GCF_002776525.5 Piliocolobus tephrosceles | reverse complement strand
CAGGTGGCTTCACCGCAGTGCTGCCTGGGCACCTCTCTGAGGCAGAGTAGTGGCCCCGCGCTCAGTCCCTGCCCGGCCGACCACTGTGGCCTGCACGCGAATGGGTCAGAGCCAGATCCCGGAGCTGGTGCTGTCCTCCTAGGTGGCCGCTCATAGCTGGGGATGGTGAGTGAATGTGTTCTGGCCTTGCCCACGTGGGTGTTTGCAGAGACAAAATGAAGGGGATATACTCCCCATAAATACCACCTTGCCACCACAAGAGGACCAGAAGGCTACTCGGCCTTGCTGCCACAGAAGGGGATTTGTAGGGTCAGCCTGGCCGCAGAAAAGCTGGCTCAGATCTTGACCGAGAAACCCCAGTGATTTCCATCAAAGACCACGCAGGTAATGGAAGTGATTCCTGAAGACCCAGCCCACCGAGGGTGGCAGCCGAGCATCTCTGAGGAGTGTCCCCGCCAGCATCGCCAGCAGCCATCACTCTGCCTCCCTCCCACCTCTTGTCCCCCATCATTAAACAACAGCACCCGACCCAGCCTCCCCACATTTCTGTTCCTGTAATGAAGGGCTAAGACGATTTAGTAATCTCTTTCTTAAGCAGAGGAGTGGCAAGGATGGCAATCTGTTCTGGTGCGGAGCTGAAAGGAATCCACCCAGAGGTTCTGTAGCATCCTGCGTGCAGCCTCCTGGAGCCCCAGACTCCACGTGGGGGAGGGACTTGTTTACAAGCAGTTCTGACCACCTTAGTGGTGTACTGTTTTCTAGGCAAAAAATATCTGTCTGTTGTACTGTATAGCCTTTAAAATGCTCCAGGAATGAGACTCTTTTAAGAAACGCATCCTGCTTCTGCAACTCCAGAGAGTGCTGGGGGAAAAAAAGGGATAAAAATTCCTACCGACTCATCAGTGTTTGAAGGATGGAGCAGAATCCTTGTTCCTGGACTAGGCAATGAATAAGCAACAATGTATCTTTTCTGTGTTCAAAATAAATATATCAATAAAATGTAGCAAGAAGTAACACTTTGAGAGAGTGAATAAGGGTTTTTTCTTTCTTTCTTTCTTTCTTTTTTTTTTTTTTTTTCTTCAGACAGGGTCTCTCTCAGTCGCCCAGGCTGGAGTGCGATGGTATGAACATAGCTCACGGTAGCCTTGAACTCCTGGGCTCAAGCAATCCTGCCACCTCAGCCTCCCGAGCAGCTGGGGCTACAGGCGTGCACCACCACACCCAAATAATTTTTGATTTTTAACTTTTATAAAGACAGGGTCTCACTATGTCGCCCAGGCTAGTCTCAAACTCCTGGTCTCAAGCGATCCTCTCACCTCAGCCTCCCGAGTAGGGTTTATACCTTCTGAAACTTGTAAGGAAAGGAAACACTAAATAGCAACAAAATAAAAATACACCTCCAGCTAGCAATCCCTACCCATTCATTACCTCTCAACGTTAAGCACCACTGAAGCCTTGTCATTTTCCTGTTGATGTGAATATTTGGATAGTCAGTGCCTTACAGGAGTTGCTTTTTTTTTTAACCTCACTGAAACTTGACATCATTTCTCTGGGATATGGCTGGTGTAACGTCACGAGGATGGGCCATCAACTTCAGGACCTGACTCTAGGAACTTCAGAGACTACACGTTTTACTCTAACAGTGGTTGGTTTGTAGCACCCTGATGGTCTGTACTACCAGGAAAGAGAGGAAAATGGCAATGAGACTAAAATGAGCTGTTGTCTCGCCCTCTGCAGGAACTCCCCTCTTCCTTTCCATGCCCTCCACAAGACCACGACTTGGGCTATTAATCTCTGGGAGGACAGAGCCTGGGCCCCTTCCTCTGTCACATTTCCCTCCCACCAGAACTCCAATAGAGCCCACTAACATAGTCCTAGGCCCCTTCAAGTGCCTTGAAAGTGGGGTGCAATCCAAAATTCAAATAGTCCATTAATATAGTCCTAGACCCCCAAGTGCCTTGAAAGTGGGGTGCAATCCTGAAGGAGGGTGCAGCGGGGGGGAAAGACCGTGAAATAGGCTCATCCTTCTGGTTCTCCAGCCCATGTCCCTACTGGACAAGCCAAGGCTGGCTCTGACACGGTCACCACCCCGACTCTGAGCCCACACTGCCACCTGCCGGCTCCCTGCTGCCACTGTTCAAAGTGAACAAGTCGGGTCCTGAAGAATGAGGAAGGCCCCTTCTATCACCTCGAAACACACTACCCACCGACACTCCTAACTGCAGACAAAACCTGTCATTTCAATCCTGGGCTTTTCTTCCACCCTTGAGATGTTCCATAAGGTTTAACCCATTAACATCACCACCCTGCCACTTACAAAGTGGGGGACCCAGTTCTGGGGGCTCAGGTGCAACCTGGAGGGCCTCACAGCCCACCAGGCCCCCTCCCGACCCCAGTACCCTCAGTCAGGTGGTG
>NW_022321451.1:0-3012 GCF_002776525.5 Piliocolobus tephrosceles | reverse complement strand
TGAAATGTTCCAATGAACCTTTCTTGTGAATATCATGTTGATGTGCCGAAAGTTTCAGATTTTGAAGCTTTTTGGATTTTGGAGTTTCAGATTTGGGATGCTCAAATTGTATGCATATACATACATGTATGTATGTATGTACATATATGTGTATTTTTGCATATATATATACATATGTGGAAGGGGCCACAAAAGCAAAAGTGTCCAATGACCCATGAGTCATATGTGACAAGCTCCTAGTTCACTCTATTTTCTCTCTGGCTTGAGGCCCTTGACTTTGCCTCTTGTTTGGAGCTTTGTTCCCGCACTTTGGACTTAGTATTATTATCAGATTTTCCCAAATTTTTCTACTGCCACCTATGCCCTACCCTGGCCAAGCTCTCTATTAGCTGATTGGCTTGGATGGAAAATTCAGAGATGATCCTGCAGGGTAGTTGGAAATTAAATGGTGGATTGTGTGTGTGAAATGCCTAAAATAGGCAGATATTGGTTCTCATTCCCTTCCCTTTCCCAAGAAATGCTGTCAGTTCCCAGCTGAGACAATTCAAGGCAATCTCTTAAAATCTCTGAGCCTGTGGAAAGTAGAAAAAGATGATACCTCATGGCATTGGGGGAAGGCCGATGAAATAATATAGATTAAGAAATCTAAGTCTTGTCTTTTCACACAGAAAGAAACTAAGGCTCCATTCAGTTAATGCCAGGGATGAGATTTGAGAACTGGAACCATCCAAATGAAAAAGTGCCATCAGGGTCAACTTACCCAGTAGACACAGTAGTCATAGTGCCTAGGGCTCACAATACTTTTAAAATTCTGTGAAAATATCTCAAATTATTTTAAAATCAGAAGAAAAAAGTGAGCTTTTAGGTTGAAGAGAATATTTTGATATACAATTGTATTAGTACATTTTCATGCTGCTGTGAAGAAATACCTGAGCCTGGGTAATTTATAAAGGAAGAAGTTTAATTGACTCACAGTTCTGCATGGCTGGGGAGGCCTCTGGAAACTTACAATCATGATGGAAGGGGAAGCAAACATGTCCTTCTTTACCTGGTGGTAGGAGAAAGAAGTGCAGAGAAGAGAGGGGGAAAGACCCTTATAAAACTATCATCTCATGAGAATTCATTCACTGTCATGAGAACAGCATGGGGGAACCTCACACGAGATCCCTCCCCCAACATGTGAGGATTACAATTTGGATTATAATTCAAGGTGAGATTTGTGTGGGAACATATCTTTCTGCTCCTGGCCCTTCCCAAATCTTGTCTTTCTCACATTTCAAAACACAATTATGTTTTCTCAACAGTTCCCCAAAGTGTTATTTCAGCATTAACTCAAAAGTCTAAGTTCAAAGTTTCATCTGAGATAAGGCAAGTCCCTTCTGCCTATGAGCCTGTAAAACAGAAAGCAAGTTAGTTACTTCCTAGATACAATGGGGGTACAGGCATTGGGTAATTATACCCATTCCAAATGAAACAAATTTGCCAAAACAAAGGGGCTATAGGCCCCATGCAAGTCCAAAATCCCATAGGGCAGTCATTAAAACTTGAAGTTCAAAATGATTTCTTTTGACTCCATGTATCACATCCAGGTGGTGCTGATGTAATAGGTGGGTTCCCATGGTCTTGGGCAGCTCCACCTCTGTGGCTTTGCAGGTTACATCCCCCCTCCTAGCTGCTTTAAGGGGCTGGCTGGTGTTGAGTATCTGTGTCTTCTCCGGGTGCATGGTGCAAGCTGCTTATAAATCTACCATTCTGGGGTCTGGAGGACAGTGGCCCACTTCTCACAGCTCCACTAGGTAGTGCCCCAGTAGGGACTCCTTAATATGGGGGCTCCAACTCCACATTTCCCTTTCACACTACCCTAACAAAGGTTCTTTATGAGGGCTCTGGCTCTGCAGCAAACATCTTCCTGGACATCCAGGCATTTTGATACATTCTGTAAAATCTAGGCAGAGGTTCTCAAACCTCAATTTATGACTTCTGTGTACGTGTAGGATCAACACCATGTGGAAGGTGCTAAGGCTTGGGGCTCGCATCCTCTGAAGCCATGGTGTGAGCTGTAACTTTGTTCCTTTTAGCCATGGCTGGAGTGGCTGGGACACAAGGCACCAAGTCCTGAGGCACCTTGGACCCAACCCACGAAACCATTTTTTTTCTCCTTGGCCTCCAGGCCTGTGATGGGAGGGGCTGTTACCAAGGCCTCTGATATGCCCTGGAGACAGTTTCCCTATTGGCAATTAACATTTGGATCCTTGTTACTTACGCAAATTTCTGCAGCTGGCTTGAATTTCTCCTCAGAAAATGGATTTTCTTTTCTACTGCATGGTCAGGCTACAAATTTTCCAAACTTTTATGCTCTGTCATTTATTGAATGCTTTGGTGCTTAGAAATTTCTTCTGCCAGATACTGTAAATCATCTCTTTCAAGTTCAAAGTTCCACAGATCTCTAGGGTGGGACAAAGTGCCACCAGTCTCTTTGCTAAAGCATAGCAAGAATGACCTTTATTCCAGTTACCAACAAGTTCTTCATCTACATCTGAGACCACCTCAGCCTAGACTTCATTGTATTTAGCAAGCCCTATCAGCATTTTGGTCACAGCCATTCAACAAGTCTCTGGGAACTGCCAAACTTTCCCACATTTTTCTGTCTTCTTCTGAGCCCTCCAAACTGTTCCAACGTCTTCCTGTTACCCAGTTCAAATGTCGCTTCCACTTTTTCAGGTATCTTTACAGCAGTGCTCCTCTCCTGGTACCAATTTACTGTATTAGTCTATTCTTACACTGCTATTAAGGACTGCCCAAGACTGGGTAATTGATAAAGTAAAGAGGCTTAATTGACTCACAGTTCCACATGGCTGGGGAAGCATCAGGAAACTTACAATCATGGTGGAAGGGGGAAGCAAACATGCCCTTCCAAGAACAGCAGCATGGGAGTAACCACCTCCAAGATTTAATGACCTCCCACCAGGTCCCTCCCATGACACATGGGGATTATGGGAACTATAATTCAAG
>NW_022321450.1:0-3012 GCF_002776525.5 Piliocolobus tephrosceles | reverse complement strand
CTTGAATTATAGTTCCCATAATCCCCATGTGTCATGGGAGGGACCTGGTGGGAGGTCATTAAATCTTGGAGGTGGTTACTCCCATGCTGCTGTTCTTGGAAGGGCATGTTTGCTTCCCCCTTCCACCATGATTGTAAGTTTCCTGATGCTTCCCCAGCCATGTGGAACTGTGAGTCAATTAAGCCTCTTTACTTTATCAATTACCCAGTCTTGGGCAGTCCTTAATAGCAGTGTAAGAATAGACTAATACAGTAAATTGGTACCAGGAGAGGAGCACTGCTGTAAAGATACCTGAAAAAGTGGAAGCGACATTTGAACTGGGTAACAGGAAGACGTTGGAACAGTTTGGAGGGCTCAGAAGAAGACAGAAAAATGTGGGAAAGTTTGGCAGTTCCCAGAGACTTGTTGAATGGCTGTGACCAAAATGCTGATAGGGCTTGCTAAATACAATGAAGTCTAGGCTGAGGTGGTCTCAGATGTAGATGAAGAACTTGTTGGTAACTGGAATAAAGGTCATTCTTGCTATGCTTTAGCAAAGAGACTGGTGGCACTTTGTCCCACCCTAGAGATCTGTGGAACTTTGAACTTGAAAGAGATGATTTACAGTATCTGGCAGAAGAAATTTCTAAGCACCAAAGCATTCAATAAATGACAGAGCATAAAAGTTTGGAAAATTTGTAGCCTGACCATGCAGTAGAAAAGAAAATCCATTTTCTGAGGAGAAATTCAAGCCAGCTGCAGAAATTTGCGTAAGTAACAAGGATCCAAATGTTAATTGCCAATAGGGAAACTGTCTCCAGGGCATATCAGAGGCCTTGGTAACAGCCCCTCCCATCACAGGCCTGGAGGCCAAGGAGAAAAAAAATGGTTTCGTGGGTTGGGTCCAAGGTGCCTCAGGACTTGGTGCCTTGTGTCCCAGCCACTCCAGCCATGGCTAAAAGGAACAAAGTTACAGCTCACACCATGGCTTCAGAGGATGCGAGCCCCAAGCCTTAGCACCTTCCACATGGTGTTGATCCTACACGTACACAGAAGTCATAAATTGAGGTTTGAGAACCTCTGCCTAGATTTTACAGAATGTATCAAAATGCCTGGATGTCCAGGAAGATGTTTGCTGCAGAGCCAGAGCCCTCATAAAGAACCTTTGTTAGGGTAGTGTGAAAGGGAAATGTGGAGTTGGAGCCCCCATATTAAGGAGTCCCTACTGGGGCACTACCTAGTGGAGCTGTGAGAAGTGGGCCACTGTCCTCCAGACCCCAGAATGGTAGATTTATAAGCAGCTTGCACCATGCACCCGGAGAAGACACAGATACTCAACACCAGCCAGCCCCTTAAAGCAGCTAGGAGGGGGGATGTAACCTGCAAAGCCACAGAGGTGGAGCTGCCCAAGACCATGGGAACCCACCTATTACATCAGCACCACCTGGATGTGATACATGGAGTCAAAAGAAATCATTTTGAACTTCAAGTTTTAATGACTGCCCTATGGGATTTTGGACTTGCATGGGGCCTATAGCCCCTTTGTTTTGGCAAATTTGTTTCATTTGGAATGGGTATAATTACCCAATGCCTGTACCCCCATTGTATCTAGGAAGTAACTAACTTGCTTTCTGTTTTACAGGCTCATAGGCAGAAGGGACTTGCCTTATCTCAGATGAAACTTTGAACTTAGACTTTTGAGTTAATGCTGAAATAACACTTTGGGGAACTGTTGAGAAAACATAATTGTGTTTTGAAATGTGAGAAAGACAAGATTTGGGAAGGGCCAGGAGCAGAAAGATATGTTCCCACACAAATCTCACCTTGAATTATAATCCAAATTGTAATCCTCACATGTTGGGGGAGGGATCTCGTGTGAGGTTCCCCCATGCTGTTCTCATGACAGTGAATGAATTCTCATGAGATGATAGTTTTATAAGGGTCTTTCCCCCTCTCTTCTCTGCACTTCTTTCTCCTACCACCAGGTAAAGAAGGACATGTTTGCTTCCCCTTCCATCATGATTGTAAGTTTCCAGAGGCCTCCCCAGCCATGCAGAACTGTGAGTCAATTAAACTTCTTCCTTTATAAATTACCCAGGCTCAGGTATTTCTTCACAGCAGCATGAAAATGTACTAATACAATTGTATATCAAAATATTCTCTTCAACCTAAAAGCTCACTTTTTTCTTCTGATTTTAAAATAATTTGAGATATTTTCACAGAATTTTAAAAGTATTGTGAGCCCTAGGCACTATGACTACTGTGTCTACTGGGTAAGTTGACCCTGATGGCACTTTTTCATTTGGATGGTTCCAGTTCTCAAATCTCATCCCTGGCATTAACTGAATGGAGCCTTAGTTTCTTTCTGTGTGAAAAGACAAGACTTAGATTTCTTAATCTATATTATTTCATCGGCCTTCCCCCAATGCCATGAGGTATCATCTTTTTCTACTTTCCACAGGCTCAGAGATTTTAAGAGATTGCCTTGAATTGTCTCAGCTGGGAACTGACAGCATTTCTTGGGAAAGGGAAGGGAATGAGAACCAATATCTGCCTATTTTAGGCATTTCACACACACAATCCACCATTTAATTTCCAACTACCCTGCAGGATCATCTCTGAATTTTCCATCCAAGCCAATCAGCTAATAGAGAGCTTGGCCAGGGTAGGGCATAGGTGGCAGTAGAAAAATTTGGGAAAATCTGATAATAATACTAAGTCCAAAGTGCGGGAACAAAGCTCCAAACAAGAGGCAAAGTCAAGGGCCTCAAGCCAGAGAGAAAATAGAGTGAACTAGGAGCTTGTCACATATGACTCATGGGTCATTGGACACTTTTGCTTTTGTGGCCCCTTCCACATATGTATATATATATGCAAAAATACACATATATGTACATACATACATACATGTATGTATATGCATACAATTTGAGCATCCCAAATCTGAAACTCCAAAATCCAAAAAGCTTCAAAATCTGAAACTTTCGGCACATCAACATGATATTCACAAGAAAGGTTCATTGGAACATTTCA
>NW_022321449.1:0-3496 GCF_002776525.5 Piliocolobus tephrosceles | reverse complement strand
ACAGCTGGCTGGGTGCAGTTGCTCTCACCTGTAATCCCAGCACTTTGGGAGGCTGAGTTGGGTGGATCACCTGAGGTCAGGAGTTAAAGACCACCCCTGCCAACATGGCGAAACCACATCTCTACTTAAAAAAAAAGAAAAGAAATTTGACTGGCTTGGTGGTGCATGCCTGTAATCCTAGCTACTTGGGAGGCTGTGGGAGGAGAATCACTTGAACCTGGGAAGCAGAGGTTGCAGTGAGCTGAGATTGTGCCACTGCACTCCTGTCTGGGCAACAGAGCCAGACTCTGTCTCAAAAAAAAAATTTAACAGCTATATTGAAGTATAATTTACCTATCATAACATACACCTGTTTTAAGTGCAAATTCAAAGATTATTAGTAAATTTACAGAGTTGTTCACACATCACCATAATCTAGCTTCAGTCCATTTCTGCCACCCCACCCCAAAAAGACCACTCATGCCTATTTTCAGGCAATTCCCACTTCTGCCTGTAGACCCAGATGGTTATTCTTGACACTTACTTGATATTTGAGAAATGATGCTTTTACTGTCATTTATTTTGTCATAGACTGGCCTGAGTCCTTGGTACTGTCCCAATCACCAGCTGATCTGGTATACCTGGAGTGTCAGCTTGCTCCAAAAAGCAGGTCAGCAGAGGGCTCAAGTCTTGTGCTGGCCTGGAGTGCTGGTGCTTGGTCGGGGAGGAGGGAGTAAGGAAAGGAAGGGCACAGTGACATGGGCCAGTCTGGATCACTGAGACCTGTATTCTATCTTTCCCACCTCCACAGTTCAATTATAAATATTTTAAAATGATCTAATTTCCCAATGAAGCAATTGAGTGGTGGTTTTTCTATTCTTATTAACAAAATCTTTTCTTCAGGCAAAATGTTCTGCCCAGTAATACAACAAATGCCAGCCTGGCTGCTTCGGCTGAATGGCTGCAGTTGGAGGCAACGGTGCTGGCGGATGCCCTGGGGGCTATCCAGAAGCCCCACTGGCTTAGCACTCTAAGGAGAAATAGCTCCCAGTAGAATAACTTCCATTCTGCCAATGTATTTTGCACTTCTGTAATTAGGAAGGGCTTTGCCTCTCAGTCTGCATGTGGAGGTGGGAACTTCTCAGAATGCACCTTCCCTCCATGTGTCGTTGCTCTTGTTCATCCCAAGCCTCCCCAGATAACCTTTCTTGTGGCCTGCTGTGATAAGGTTTCCATCACAAAGGCCTGGTGATGGTTAGCAGCCATCACTCATTGGGGCAGAGATGTTGCTTTCTGAAAATCAAGTCTAATATAGTGACAGTGTTTAGAGAACATAGGGTAATGGGTGATTAACATGTCTTGTTGACTGTTTGTCTTGGATCACTGATGTCTCCAGAGATTTTTTGACCAGTGGTAGTTCACAGTACTCACAGTTAAACACTGAGTGCCTGAAGCGCTGGCATTTGAGGCGAGGATTAGGAGGGAGTCACCTGCTTTAGACATCAGAGAGGCAGCAGGGTGCACGTTCCTTTGTCCAACTTAAGAGTCAGGCTTGTATTCTCACCCAGAGAGCCAGCATATTCATTGACTATGCCTCTGTTGATAGATGTGCATCTCAACAGAAGTACAGTCATATATATATACACATATATATACACACACACATAAATGTATATAAAATAGGTATGCTACATATATAATATATAATATGTGTGTTTGTATGTCTCTCTATATATTTAACTTAAATTATTTTATTTTATTTATTTATTTTTTGAGACAGAGTCTCGGTCTGTTGCCCAGGCTGGAGTGCAGTGGTGCAATCTCGGCTCACTGCAAACTCTACCTCCTGGGTTCATGCCCTTCTCCTGCCTCAACCTCCTGGGTAGTTGGGACTACAAGCGCCTGCCATCACGTCTGGCTCATTTTTTGTACTTTTAGTAGAGATGGGGTTTCACAGTGTTAGCCAGGATGGTCTCGATCTCCTGACCTCGTGATCCTCCCACCTCGGCCTCCCAAAGTGCTGGGATTACAGGCGTGAGCCACTGCGCCCGACATTTAACTTAAATTTTTAATAGCTATATTGAAGTATAATTCACCTACCATAGCACACACCCATTTTAAGTATAAATTCAAAGATTTTAGTAAATTTTCTGGGTTGTTTACACATCACCGTAACCCAATTTTAGTCCCTTTCTGCCACCCCACCCCAAAAAGATCACTCATGCCTATTTGCAGGCAATCTCCATTTCTACCCCTAGCCCCAGGTAACCACTAATTTACTTTATGTCTCTGGATTTGTTTTGTTTTTCTGGAAATTTCATATAATTGGAATTGAACAACATATAGGATGTTTTGTGAGTGGCTTCTTTCATTGAACATAATGTTTTCAAGGTTCATCTGTGTTGTAGCACACATTACTGCTTCATCCCTTTTTATGACTGAATAGCATTCCATTGAATGAATATATTAAATTTCATTTATTCAGTTGTTTATTGATGAACAGTTGTGTTGATTTCACTCTCAGGCTACTGTAAAACATGCAGCTCTGGCTGGGCGTGGTGGCTCAAGCCTGTAATCCCAGCACTTTGGGAGGCCGAGATGGGCGGATCACGAGGTCAGGAGATCGAGACTATCCTGGCTAACACGGTGAAATCCCGTCTCTACTAAAAACTACAAAAAACTAGCCGGGCGAGGTGGCCGCGCCTGTAGTCCCAGCTACCCGGGAGGCTGAGGCAGGAGAATGGCGTGAACCCGGGAGGCGGAGCTTGCAGTGAGCTGAGATCTGGCCACAGCACTCCAGCCTGGGTGACAGAGCGAGACTCCATCTCAAAAAAAAAAAAAACAAAAAAAAACATGCAGCTCTGTCCATCTGATATGTATGTTTCTACTTTGTGGCTCAGTTACTTATCTGTGGCTTCATTCTTCATTGCAGGCTGTTAGACTATCTAAGTGCTGATGGCTAAACTGGAAATACCAGAACTCAGTCTTGTATTTGTTCTTTTGATCCTGGGGCTAGTTATGGCCATTCTCCCTGAAGATGTTTTGTATGTGCAGTCAAAGCTCCCCAAGAGAATAGCAACATGCAGTGCAGTAGCCAGAAAATCATAGCTGATAGGTTGGTTAGAATGAATTTTTTTAAATGGAGAAATACGTATTTTTAAATTGTAGTAAAATAAATGTGGCATAAAATTTACCATTGTAATCACTTTTAAGTGTACAATTTTATGACATTAATTACATTTCCATGGTTGTATAATGCATCTCCAGAACTTTTTCATCTTACAAAACTGAAATCCTGTTCCCATTAAAAAACTCCTATTTTCTCCTCCCTAAGCCCCTCAACTCAACCTTCCATCTCTGTGAATTTGACTACTCTAGATACCTCATAGAAGTGGAATCATACACTATTTATCTTTTACGATGGCTTATTCCACTGGGCATGATGTCTTCCAGGTTAACCTATGTTATAGCATGCATCAGAATTTCCTTCCTTTTTAAGACTGAATAATACTCTGTT